>NC_051186.1:103688011-103988011 GCF_013339695.2 Rhipicephalus sanguineus
TTCCAGCTCTTCCACGGCTGCATTGACGGCCACCAGGGCGGCGCCACGCGTGAATCCCAGCAGGCACTGCGTTGTGTAGTCCTTGGTGCAGTCAGCGCTTTTCAGCTCCTGCCTGTGCGACATTGGGAAAAGTAATGGAGTCTTCTAGTGGTCTATACGGAGCAGGATTGCTTGCCCCGCGGCTGCGAATCAGTTTGCCAGTGCTCGATCTGCCGCGGGTTCGCGCGTTCGGCTGGTCATTTCGGAGCAACTTACTCTACAGCGCATCGCTGCCACTTGCTCCGCGCAATGTCGTGGGTTCGGACGGAAATAGGACGAGCACCATACGTCACTTCCGTCATTGTGCGAGCAAACTTGGTCGCGCTTTGCAGCGGCGACCAAGCTTTCAATGGAAAGGTACAAAGCGGAATCGCGAATAGCTTCCGTAACCGGTTTACGGGACGTCTGCATCAAGGACTTCCGGTGTGATCTCACGCGGCGCGTTCTCGGGATTGAGTTTCATAATCATACACTAGTGGCAAATCTCGTGCTCGTATCTTTAGCTGCAGCGCATGACGCTGCAGCCAGCATGGGAACGAAGTAAAAGTAATGAATCTAAACTTGTTCACGTGGTACTGGCGAACTAGATTGTTTTACATCATGTTGTACAGCAGCGCAAAATATTAGAAACGCGGACAAACAAACAATGCGACACACAACAAAGGCGCTGATGTAGTGTGCATCATTGTTTGTTTCTCGATGTTTCTTGAATTCTGCGCTGCAATTCTCCACATCGTAAAACTAAAGCTTTCTTCTTTTCCTCACGTAACGCGAGCTACCAGTTCAATGAAGGTATAATTATTCCTCTATTACATGGCATCTCATAATTGACACATACCAATTAACATTTCTTATTGCAGGCGCAAAAGACCCAGTTGAGACTGTGACACTGCAAGGGTAATCCCCTTGGTTATGCGCACTTATACTATAAAAAAAAGGGCTGCTATCCCAGGAGCAGTACGAAAACTAGACGTGAGACAGATTTCACAGTACGCGTGCAAGTTCGGCACGCGAGCAACAGTGATTGCTGTTTTTTTTTCTTGCGATCTTTTTATCGCTTCAGAAGTCTGTAAAAAAAATGTTCGCATATCTTGTGGTCTTAAAATTCATGCTCGTTATTAATTTTCTCAATTACTTTTCCCGCTATGGTTTAGAGGCGGAAACTGGTATGGGTCATATTTGACACCCTATGTATTTCAGTGAGAAAATGTGTAATATGCTGCCATCTATCTTGTAGTGCACAATACAAATACAGACAAAGCACAGCCTCTGAGATCATGCAGCACAGCTCTGCTGTGCAGGACTTAGGTTGTGGTGCTATATTTTAAAGTGCTTCACCAAACTCAGAGGTGCCGGCAACAGCACCTGGCAATTCTTTTACGCAGTATTTGCGCAGTTAAGCGGACAACATTATGTAGGGTGTCACCTATGCAAGTCAATATTTAGTTTTTTTTCGATTTTTTCCGGCAACTGATGTTCCTAACTGCAAGTCAGTGGTGGTAATTGGGGCAGCAAAGTATAGCAAGGCAGCACCATGCGAACAGGCAAGCGTGTAAGCAGCCATCTTGCACATAGATGTCGGCCGTCACATGGACTAAGTAAAATCTTCAATTATGCCGGAACACAGAAAACAATCGCTTTGTTTTGTTCAACACATCACTCTAAAAAGACCACAATCAGCGAGATTTTGTTTTTCAAGTGTGGCAGCAATATCACTCGCCCATCTGCATGGCGTGCCATATTTGGCACAAACCTGTATCTTCATTATTATAGTCACAATAAATTTGAAAATTCGTGCATATTTTCTTCCTCATCTATTTTATGACAAAAGCTGAGCAAATGATTTTTCAAATGAATTTTTGATAATTCATGCAATAGAGGGTTAACATGTCCGACGTGGAATGTAAGAGGCAGCTGTCCAGGTATAGGATGACTAGATTCTGTAGACCACTGAGGAGTGTCTGGGTGATATTAGAGAACTTGCATTTGTGAAGAAGAACACGCGTCGCCGGTCAGCAGTATATATACTACTAAGCTCTATTCCTTCTCACAATGACGTGCAAGTGTATGTATACGCGGACGACATTGCATTCTTTTCAGCTTCTAATGATATACACTTGCTGTATAATATTCTACAATCATATATGAATGAGATTGAAGTATGGCTTAGTGACCTGCACATGTCCCTTAATGTTAACGTTAACAAGAGTGCTCTTCTCGCGTTCCCGTTGACTTCTGTGCGAATCGCACTGATGTATGGGCAGTATTTTATTCTACAGGTAGATTCATTAAAATATTTAGTCATAGTATACACTACAAATCTTATTCGAGCCCACATATTGAGTATATTGCATCCAAAGGATTACGTGCACTTGGTTTGTTAAGGCGAATCAGCGGCATTCGTTTTGGAATGCGTAGAAAAACATTGTTAATGATATATAGCATGTACGTCCGACCAATATTAGAGTTTGGATGTGTGTTATTCTGTGGGGGACCCGCTTATAAATTACGCCCTCTCCTAACTATAGAACGTGAGGCATTACGGATATGTTTAGGTCTTCCTAAGTTTGTAGCTAATAATATTCTTTACCATGAAACATACCTGCCGTCTCTGCAAACTAGGTTTCGTATTATAACAGTCCAGACATTTCTAAACATCCATGCCTCCCCACAGAGACGCTTGCAATATATATTTCTTAGCGAGCCGTCCAGATTTTTTTATTGTGAGTGGTCTCGGTTACATCGTCGTCAAATAATTTTCGTACAGCAGCTGTTGGAGCCGTTACAAGTAACAATGCGCGAAATAAGTTTCCCAAGTGTACTGAATCATAAAACAATAATAGAATTTGATGATATATTTCCAAAAAATGCTAAACTATTGCCTGTTAGATATTTAAACGGGTTGTTGAACGACCACCATAAGAGTCTTCGGATAAGCTGAGTGATAGCCACAGATGCCTCCGTTGCAGATGAGAAGGCAGGAGTGGGCATTTATTGAACAGCATTTAACTGGTCCTTTTCTCTTCGACTGCCCGATTTTACGCCAATATTCCAGGCAGAATTAATGGCAATTATTCTGGCATTACGCAAACTCCCAGCATCTATTTCTTCAGTGGTTATATTGACCGACTCTTTGTCAGTTTGCGCTGCTTTGACAGTACCAAAGTCATCGAGCTGCCTATCAGAATTATATACATATATGCCCAATCATGTACGTATTGTCCGTTTCGTTTGGGTACCAGGTCATACTGGAATAACTCTAAATGAAGCAGCGGACACATGGCGGCGGCATCGATTCAGGGCCCAGTCCTGAAGGTTATAAGACCCTTCTCCCAAAACACTATCGCACGATTTCGATATTTTTGTATTCGAGAGGAACACACACGATCTTCTGTTCTAAACGGGGCAGACTTTCAGCACCTTACGTTTCCATGGCATAGTTCATGGTGTGGCACAAGACAATTAGAAGTTACATTAACTAGATTGCGATGCACAATTCCCTCTTTAAATTTTTACTTACACAGGCCTGGTTTCGTTCCTTCCCCTCAATATTGTTATTTTTCGCAAGCAGAAACCATAGAGCATTTTTTCACAGAATGTCGCAGATATCAACATCTAAGGCAAAGATTTCTTGAACCTCCTTTCCGAAAACTTGGGCTTGAGCTTTCCGTAACGGCATTACTCTCCCTGGGGGCGTCGGCACTGGGTCACTGCAACAGGGACATATGTGAGGCAGTAATTAACTATATAAACGAATCAAAAAGACTGACATGCTAATATTTCTAGTACACACTCATTTTATTTATTTCATTTATCGTTCATTATTTATTTAATGCTTTTATTTAACTAACTAGCTCTTTCTCTTCCTTTTTTTCTATCTCTTTAGCATTCAATTAGGAAACCGCGAACACAAATAACATTTTCGCTTACCTAAAATTATCTCTTTAGAATTATCCTTTTTTTTTTCTCCCCCCCCCCCCTTTTTTTCCACTCACACATCCTACTGCCGCACGATTCGTGGCCGATCCCCCGTGGTGGGTTGTGCCATTCCTCTAGGATCAACCAACCAAGCTCGCCTCGCGCTGCTGGTCGCTGGCATCTTTCTGGACGGTGCTCTGCCCCGACTCGCTGTGTTTGTTCAGAGCGTCACCACAGGAACGCACCGCCAGTAAACCTCTTCTCAATTGGTGGAGGGTCCTGAGGGTCCCCGTCAACTGAACCTGGAGCTAGGAAGCAGAGCACTTCCGCCCGTCATGACAACCAACGTCGACCAACCGGCCCCGTCCGCCCAGTCCGGCAGCGGCACCGAAGTTCCTCGGATGAGGGACACCAAGGTTTTGAGCGGTGCCGGTGAGACCGACGTAGAAGACTGGTTCACTAACTACGAACTGGTGAGCGCGCACAACAAGTGGGATGACGCCGACAAGTTGACCCACGTCGTGGTTTATCTCACTGACGTTGCCTAAATGGTGTATCACAACCACAAAAGCGACATCCCGACAGAGTCAGTATTCAAGACGTCTTTCGCTGAAGTGTTTGGCCGACCCGCTGTCCGCAAATTTCCCCGCGCCGAACAACGCTTGCGCACAAAAGCACCGAAGCCGTCCGAAACGTTCACAAGTTACACTGAAGACATCATCGATCTTTGTAACCGTGTCAACGCCGCCATGCCTGAGTCTGACAAGATTCAGCACATCCTCAAAGGGATAGACGATGGCGCATTTCAGATGCTCCTGGCCAGGAATCCTCGCACAGTTTCGGAAGTCGTCACCTTATGTCAAAGTTATGACGAGTTGAGGAAGCAGCGCGCCCTGACACGGCCATTTTCATCGCACGCCGACTCGCTCTCGAGTCCTGGTACTGTTCCCGAGCACTCGCCGACGCTTCAGGAGATCAAGGACTTCGTGCGCGAAGAAGTTGCTCGTCAACTTTCTTTAGTCCCCTTCACACAGGAGCCGCCCTCTCGTCTGCCGCCAACTCTCCGCACTGTTATTGCCGAAGAGGTCGCTCAAGCCGTTCCCGTCGCTCACCATCAGCAGTCCGTGGCCGCGCCTCTTACATATGCGCCGGTTATGCAGCATGTAGCCTCACCTATTACGTATGCCCAGGTGGTGCGTAGGCCTCCCCAGCAGCCTTACCCACCTATGCAGCAATATGCCCACCGATCTGCACCTCTTCCTACATCTTGGGCCGAGCCGCGAGTCAGCACTTCTTGGAGGACTCCTGAAATCGCCCCATATGCTACGCCTGCGGTACTCCAGGGCACGTCGCCGTCGCTTTCAAACATCCAGCGACGCTACTCGGTCGTTCCAATACGGTGCTCATCCAATGCGCCCATCTCCTACCCGACCCTCATCACCGGATGCTTACACTGACCACCCTGACTTTCCGTCGCGCCGCTCACCATCTCATCGACGGCGATCGCTCTCCCCAATGCGTCGCGGACCCGGACCCTCGAACTAGGAAAACTAAACGCCGCAGTTCAAGAGGCGAGAACTGCGCCATCTTCGAACTGCCCAAGTCCTCGCACTTCCCCTGCTAACGTAGTCGCCGTATCTGTCGATGGTGTTCCTTCATTTGTCCTTGTAGACACCGGCGCTGCCGTTTCTGTTGTAGCCGCCAAGCTCTGCCGTTCACTACGAAAAATGACCACGCCACTCTCTGGACTTTCGCTTCGCACGGCCAGCGCACAGCACATCACACCCCTCGCAGCCTGTACTGCCCGCGTATTCATTCAAGGCACTATGTTCGTCGTGGAGTTCATCGTCCTTCCTGCCTGCTCGCACGACGTCATCCTCGGGTGGGATTTTCTATCACGTCACAATGCCGTCATCGACTGCGCACGCGCTGAAGTTGAATTTTCGCCGCTGTGTGCAGAGCCATTCCACGACGCTCTTGTTCAGCTGCCTAAACTCGTCGTGCGCGAGGACACCGACATTCCGCCTGCCACTCTTGCCGTCGTCCCTGTCTTTTGCGCTGGCCTCAATGATGCTACGGTCTTGTTCACACCTTACGACACCTTCATGAATCGCAGAACCGTCCCACTGCCTTTTGCTGCTCTTGACATCGCTGCCGGCCGCAGCAATATTTTAGGGGCGAAGCTCCTTAAGGCGGCACCCGTTCGTCCCTCGTAGTCGTAGTAGTCGTAGTGTGTAACCAGTCGTAACGCTAGTACCAGATCTTGACCTCCAAGGTGGTGCCGGTGGGAGATTTTTCCTGTGCGTTGTTGAACAATAAAAAATTCGCAGCGTGCGCGTTAACTAAAAGCCGAATTCTTCTGTCTCTCATTCCCCATTAGCAGCCATTGGCATGTTCCAGTAGGAAACGTTAGTAGAAGAAGTGTAAGTGTTAGCTAAAACCCGACTTCTTCTGTCTCTCATTCCCATTAGCAGCCATTGTTTACCTCCAAGGTAGTGCCTGGTGAGATTTCTACTGTGCGTGATTAAACAATAAAACTTTTGTTCAAAACGCCGTTGATTGATGAAATAAACCAACGAAAGACGCCAGATGTTTTCTAAAAGCAAAACGAAAGAACTCCAGATGTTTCTAAAGCAAAACGAAAAGACGCCAGCTGCTTAACGAAAGACGCCAGAAGTTTTCTAAAGCAATGTTTTTCTAAACAATGAAAATTCACAGCGTACTTGTAAAATTAAAGTGAGCTGCAAGTCGTCATAACTCTCATCGAACCTTTAGTATAAACGCGCCCGATCTCACGTCGGTGATGATGTACTGGGCAGAATTCACGGAAGATTCACGGTTTACCGATGAACCTCCGCAGCTTCGCCCACTCATCATCATTCACTCCGTGGATAAGCCGTGAATTTTTGTATAAAATGCCCTCTCCGCACCGGTTACGTTGCTTGTCGGCGAATGTCTCGGTCGTGTGGAAGAGCTTGACTCTTCGTTCTTTCTGAACGTGCCCGACGAATCGTGTCATACTGACTCGAGCGACCTTCTTGCCCTTTCAACACAGGAGGGCTCGTCGAGTGAAATATTCACGAGTTCAATCGCTGATACCCTGACTTCTTCGACTTCTCGAACACTTCACGACTTCGTTCGATGTTTCTCAGCCGCAGTTGGGCGGCACGTCGGACGTCCACCACTACACTGACACCGGTTCGCAACCACCGCTGCGTCAAAGACCGTACCGCGTCTCCGCTGCAGAGCGTCGCGTCATCAACGACCAGGTCGAAGATATGTTACGCCGTGGCGTTATTCAACCATCCCACAGTCATTGGGCATCTCCTGTCGTGCTAGTTCGCAAGAAGGACGGGTCTATTCGCATTTGCGTCGACTACCGTCGCTTAAATAAGGTGACGCGGAAAGACGTCTATCCTTTACCGCGCATCGACGACGCCCTTGACAGCCTTCAAGGAGCAGAATTCTTCTCGTTCTTAGACTTACGTTCTGGCTACTGGCAGGTTCCGATAGCTGAACCTGATCGCGAGAAAACAGCATTTATTACACCTGACGGGCTGTACGAATTTAACGTGATGCCCTTTGACCTTTCCAATGCACCTGCCACGTTTGAACGACTCATGGACAACACATTGCGTGGCCTCAAATGGTCTAAGTGTTTATGCTACCTTGACAATATTGTCGTTTTCTCTCCCGATTTTTCTACCCATCTACATTGGCTCAGACAGGTTTTAACGTGTTTAACCAACGCTGGACTGCAACTCAACCTTAAGAAGTGCCGCTTCGCCGCGCGGGAGTTGACCATCTTAGGCCACATATCATCTAAGCACGGTGTTCTACCTGACCCTGCGAAACTTTCTGCCGTCGCTGAGTTCCCGAAGCCTGTTTCCATCAAAGAGCTTCGAAGTTTTGTCGGACTATACTCCTACTTCCGGCGCTTCGTCCGAAATTTCGCGTCCATCATGTCGCCGTTGACCCAGCTCCTCCGCGGTGACACAGACCTCTCCTCCTGGCCTCCTAAGTGCGACGTCGCGTTTGCTACGCTCCGTCGTCTGCTCACTTCTCCTCCCATTCTTCGGCATTTCGACCCAACAGCTGCAACTGAAGTGCATAGAGACGCTAGTGAGGTCGGTCTTGGCGCTGTCCTCGCCAAACGTAAGTCCGGCTACTCCGAATACGTCGTCGCCTATGCGAGTCGCACGCTGACAAAAGCAGAGACCAATTACATCGTCACTGAAAAGGAGTGCTTAGCTCTAGTATGGGTGCTTACCAAGTTCCGCCCGTATTTGTGCGGTCGCCCGTTCGACCTAGTAACGGACCACCATGCCCTTTGTTGGCTCGCCACGTTGAAAGATCCGTCTGGCCGACTAGCCCGTTGGGCACTCCGAATTCAGGAGTACGATATTCGCGTCATCTATCGCAGCGGACGCAAGCACTCTGACGCGGACGCCTTGTCCCGTTCGCCTCTTTCTCCAGACTCGGCCTGCCCAACGAACTGCACACACTCAGTCACATCTCTCGACATTGACTCCATTGCTACTGAACAACGCCGTGACCCATGGATCGCTTCTCTTTTCGGCTACCTTTCTGGAACATCGACCACTCCTGCATCCCGATCTCTCTGACGCCAAGCTACCCATTTCGCCATTCGCGATCGGCAGCCACACCGACGGAACTACGCTCCCGCAGGCCGTAAATGGCTCTTGGTCATTCCCCGCGGCTTAAGATCACAAATATGTGCTGCCTTCCACGACGATCCACAATGTGGCCATGCCGGAGTTTTCAAAACATATGAACGTATTCGCCATCGCTACTACTGGCGCGGCATGTACAATTTCGTACGAAAATTTGTTCAGTGCTGCCCCGACTGTCAGCGCCGCGAATCACCTCCTTCACGCGCGTCTGGAGCCTTGCAGCCACTTCCGTGCCCTGTCAACCCCTTCGACCGCGTCGGCATAGATCTCTACGGCCCACTTCCAATGACACCGGATGGAAATCGGTGGATCACAGTCGCTGTGGACCATTTGACACGCTACGCCAAAACTGCTGCTCTGCCAAGTGCGACAGCGCGGGACGTAGCGTCCTTAGTCCTACGCCGATGCATCCTTCGAGATGGCGCACCTCAGGAACTCCTTAAGTGGCAGAGGTCGAGCCTTCCTATCGGAAGTCGTCGAAGCTCTGCTTTCCGAATGCCACGTTCTTCATCGACGGACCACGGCATACCACCCGCAGACTAACGGGCTCACCGAACAATTCAACCGCACCCTCGGTGACATGCTCGCGATGTACGTGACATCTGATCATGGTAACTGGGACCGCGTTCTTCCCTTCATAACGTTCGCATACAACACCGCGACACAGGCTACCACCGGATTCTCACCTTTCTTCCTCCTGTATGACCGTGAACCTTCGCACACCATCGACACTCTCGTACCATATCGTCCGGACGCTTCCGAATGCCCACCTGTGTCCGAAGCTGCCTGACAAGCGGAAGAGTGCCGCCAACTCGCGCGCACCTTTACATCCCAAGAACAACAGCGCCAGAAGGAAAACAACGCCGACTCACTTCGAAGTCCCAGCTATTCCCCTGGATCTCTTGTATGGCTGGCAGTTCCTTACCAAGCTCCTGGACTTTCCTCAAAACTCGTCCCAAAGTACGAAGGGCCTTACCGTGTTTTGGAGCAAACATCCCCGGTGAATTTTATCATTGAGCCAGTTTCCCCATCTGACGACATGCGCCGGCGTGGACGTGACCTCGTCCACGTGGCACGTCTCAAGCCATACGACAGCCATCTGCCTCCAGATTCCTAGGTCGCCAGGATGGCTCTTTTTCGGCGGGGGTGAATTGTGAAGAAGAAGACGCGTCGCTGGCCAGCAGTATCGCCAACACTCGCCTCGCGCTGCTGGTCGCTGGCATCTTTCTGGACGGTGCTCTGCCCCGACTCGCTGTGTTTGTTCAGAGCGTCACCACAGGAACGCACCGCCAATAAACCTCTTCTCACATTAAATAACTTGTATGGACTCCCGTTCTCATTGGATTCCATATGCGCACGGTGTCAGTAGTAGTCATCAGTGACTGTAGGGCAGTTAACTAGAGGCTAACATGAGACACAAACTCGGATGAATGAAGGAAGGAGCATGAATCAAAGGGAATCGATCAAGGGCTCGTTTTTTTCTGCAAGACAGAATTTAATGAAGCCAACAGAAAACGAAGCCAAGGAAGATATCGGGCACATGTGAGAGACACACACGCATCATCTACGAAATATCAAGGGATAATATAGCCTAGAACATATTTAAAATCACGTTTAAAGTGCGCGTCGCCCCACTTCACGCGAAACGCGCCTTCGTTGTCTGTCTTTCTTTAGCGCTAAACCACGATGTTAAGTACTCACCAACTCGCCCAACAACAAGTTCTTATTATGAAGATATCGGGGCATTACTTGTAGCCTTTAACTGCAGCCAAGTAAAATGGTATCAATATAAAGAAACTAAAGTGCACGAAAAGACAACTTGCCACCGGCACTGACCGAATCTGCAACCTTCGAATAACGCGTCCGATGCTGTACCAATTGAGCTACGCCCCCCCCCCCCCCCCTTGTTCACTTTATTATGTAGAGCTGTGAATGTAGAGGCCTAGATATAGTCCGGCGCGCTCAGCGCACAAAGTCGCGCGCGATGAGGTCCGCTACGCGACGCCGGCTACGCCAGCCTGCTCCGTGCTTTTGAACTCTACAGGCGTGCACGCTACGCCGGACTATATCTAGGCCTTAAAGGAGCACTGACACAAAATTTCGAAGGCGCGATAATCCGTGTGGTGGATTTATGTGGACACACACGCATCATCTACGAAATATCAAGGGATAATATAGCCTAGAACATATTTAAAATCACGTTTAAAGTGCGCGTCGCCCCACTTCACGCGAAACGCGCCTTCGTTGTCCTAGTAAACAACCAACGGCCACCTGCGTCACCAGTTTATGTTGGCTCCCACGATTGTTGCGGGCGCTCTCTCCCACTGACTCCTGGCAGACCTTTTCAACGGAAAGAAGGGGAGACTTGCACGGGAGAACAAAGGTTGATGTCCTCACCTCGGCAGTGCATCTTGGGAGGGTCACGCATATTTACAACGCCTCAGAGGGCATTGTAGCAGCACCAGGAAGCATTCGTTCAAAAGAGTTGTCGACGTGGTGCTCATGTGCACGCGGTTATGTGTGCTCACGTAGCCAGCTATGCTTACACAGCCACCACTCTGGGTCCTGCCTCCCTCGGCGCTCTCTGAAACCGAAACTGCGACTGGGCGCTATAAAACCCTCTCGAAATAACTAACGGTTTCGCGCTCGAGCAAACGAGCTTTCCAGCCGTGATTAGTGGGTCGTTAACTACATATCGTAACAGAAAAAACAAGATGCAAAATGTTGGTGTCAGTGCCCCTTTAAAACTGTAAACCTGGCAGTGTTAGCCAGCATCGCTCGTTTCCATGGCGGCGAGTGTACTGCTGTTAAGCTGTTGAGCTTTTCGTTATGTCATACAGAGTCGAGAGAAAACAATCATGAACCGGCACTATTCATCCTCTTCTTCCTCTTCGTTCTCTTCTTCATCTTCTGCTTCGCTCCCAGAACACGTTCGCCGATATGTGCGGCGTAGGATGCACTCTGATGGACGAGAGAACGTGTACAGAGAGAGCGAGAGAGATAAAGAAAGAGAAAAAGCGAAATAGAGAGAGAGAAAGGGAAGCAAGAACAAAAAGATAGAAAAACAGAGAAAGAAATAGACAAAAAGAGAAAGAAAAAATATACAGAAAAAGGATAGAAAAAGAGAGCAAGACTGAAAGAGAACGAAACAGAGAGAATTGAAGAAAGAGAGAAAGAATAGAGAGAGAGAAAGAGAGATAAAGAAAGAGGAAGCGAGAAATGTATATACAGAGAGAGAAAGCAAGCGAGGAAAGAGAAACGTACAGAGCGCGAGAGAGAGACAGAAAGAAATGGAAGCAAACAGAGATAAAGAAAAAGATCGAAGAAAAAGACTGCGAGAAAGAGAAAGGAACAAACAAAAAGCGGGAAAAAAATGAAAAATAAAGAGAAACTAGGCAGGCCGCCCAGCTCCACGCTTCCTTCAGGCTTGGCACCATTAGTGCGAAGCAACCTTAACATTTCGTTTTTTTTGCATACGTGCAAATAAGATAGCAGTACGTGCACATTGGCTTGTTTACATATTTTATAAAGTTTCTCATACAATATCTGGTATAGTCAAGAGTGTGATGTCACACAGGCTGAAGTAGGTATAAGACAACGTAAGCATGCTCTGTGCTCTCCCTTAATCCTTCGCGTGACGTTTTTCCAGGCTACTGTGCCGCATTACAAAAATTGCAGGAATGCTATTGACTCGTGTGTTATATCACTGACTTCTACTAAGATTCCCTGTCGTTGGCTATGAGAGAATAATCCGTGTCTGGAGACCGACTGCTTGAATCGTAAATAATAAACACGACTATACCTCCACCGCAGTAATGCTCCCCATTCTAGATATCGCGAATTTAACAGAGAAAGGCATTTAAGCAGAGCAGATATTTTCAAATGTAGCGTACTAATACCTGTAGCTAGACTAGTTTACTCACATTTGTGGTTTTATATTGCAACAGGACGTTATGCAATATTAAGTAGGAGCAGATCACGAAAATTCGTCCTGTTGTGATCTTATTTTATACCGTTTGGCTTGCTAATCCGATCGAGTTGTGAAGATGGTGTTGGCGTCTCATGTATACTGGCGAAGAATAGTCCTCAAAAGTTACTTAAGAAAACCGCTAAAGAACTTGCAACCTCAATAAAAGTACTGCTAATTTTGCAGCAATGTATAGGCTTAGTGGGGCGCCCACTCACTTGCAGCTTTCGGCCAGTTTCTCTGGCGTGTCTGGTATCTCGGGGCCCTTGGCGAACACGATGAAGTCGGTGCCGCAGGCATCGATGACGTCGTCACTGCAGCTGGGGTCGTCCTTGAACTGAGCGCGAACACATCCTGCGAACGTTTATGTCGACTCGATATCGATCTCTTCGCCCTATATGCAAAGCAGTAAGTCTCCATACGCTCAAGCTTGACACGAGCATTTTAGCGGCCTAGGTGACGGCCGTGCGTCGACATGCGCACCGTCGTTGTCAGCGATGTAGCGGCTCTCGGCATCTCGAAGGAGTTTTGTTTATTCGACAGTCGCGACGAATTTTTGCTGTTGTCCGACAGAGGAGTATTATTCGTGGAAGCTTTGGGAGAGGCGGGGGGGGGGGGGGGGGGGGGGGGAGGTTACGCACTTACAACCGCGCCACAAGGGTTTCCAGTTTTTGCCTTGTCGAGCATGCAATAGTGGCCCACACTGCCCATATGGTAGCATTGTGAGTCAGAATTCCCACTGAGCGGTTGCATTCGGGATACCGCTATTCCTTTCAGGCGCGAATTATGACAGAATGTCTGAAAATGTGTGAAATTTGTACAATATTAATCTGAAAGACTCATTATTACATGTCAAGATAGAAAACAAAGTAATGCGGTGTTTTGTGCTAGTTTTAGTAATTGAGCCCCATTAGCGCAAAATGAAACATTTATTTATTCCGCAGTCAGTCATATTCGATTTTTACACCAAACAAATCAGATCATAGGCCAAAAATTCATGCGCGAGTTGTTTTTGGTTGCGTTCGTTCAGACCAAAGAAAAATAATACTTTTGACATTTCGAAAGTAATACTTTTTGACTTTTTGACGTCACCGAGCCGTTGAACATCGCAGTGTCCTCCCCAAAGTGGTCGGCTGCTGTAATATGGAGCACATTGAGTCCAAGGCAAGACACAGTGGTTACGCAGAAAATGCGATTCTTCCTGCACACAGTGGTTTTTGCTCTGTGTTGACCACTGGTCCAAAGGACTGGCAAAAACAAGTTGCGTCCACATATGTACACGTCGCGCCTCCATGAAGTTCAACCAAATGGCCAGTTTTGTACGCTGTTCCAGAAGTATATGCAGAAGAGTCTGCGGTCCTACATGGATTTAACGAGAAACTTGATAGCGACGTTCGGACCATTTCTATTCTGCTGCTCCATTACATTATATTACAGGAATAAATGACGATTGTTTTACGCCAGTATAAATCTTGTCGTTCCCTTATTCCGTTAGTTACCCTATTAGAAAATACAAGCTGGCTATGTTACACGAATACCCCAAACTTGACGGATATATAAGAAAACATGGCACGTTAACAGCGTGCACAGAAGACCCGGACAAAAAAAAATGACCGCGACGTATTTCATATGGTTACGGATGGGGAGTGATGAAAATGCTGAAGAAAGAGGACCTCGAAATACTTTATTATTCATAAAATCTATTTGTTTATTTATTTACTTATTTATTCTACCGTATGACTGAAACTACGTTATTCTATTGCTAATTATATGAATTTTCTCCATTGTCCTGCCTTTCTATTTGTGTGTTTACACCTAAATAAGCCATCGGCTTCTCGGACAATCCTAATAGTGGGTCAGTATTAAGGAGCAAGCAAGCAAGACGCTTGGTGGTGTTCGATTGCATCGGTCCACCCCGCCACGGTGGTCTAGTGGTTATGGCACTCGACTGCTGACCCGAAGGTCGCGGGATCAAATCCCGGCCGCGGCGGCTGCGTTTTCGATGGAGGCGAAAATGTTTGAGGCCCGTGTACTTAGATTTAGGTGCACGTTAAAGAACCCCAGGTGGTCGAAATTTCCGGATCCCTCCACTACGGCGTTCATAATCATATCGTGGTTTTGGGACGTTGAACCCCAGATATTATTATTATTGATTGCATCGGTCTGCTATCTTGCCTATTTGGACCGTACGTGCATTTAGTCTGTACATATACCCCCGTATGTACTTCCAACATCCTCGTAACAAAATCAAATAGTGTTCACATTTCGTCGCTCGATACTTCATTGTTCAGGCAGATGGTGGTGACACAGTTGAAGCTGACATTCCGAATTTGAACTAAATGAATACCACTCACAGACGATATGCGTTCTATGTCTTCGTCTTATGTTCGCGGCGTTAATGTCACACTGGCATTTACCGTGTAACATATATCTGGGACCACGTGCCTGCGGGGCGAGGAGTCGTACTTTCTGCTCAGGCAGTGGCGTACCAACTCGTTCCTGAGTGGGAGGGCTGGCGTCTCTCACTCGGTCCGCTGCATATATATATATATATATATATATATATATATATATATATATATATATATATATATAAGGTAATTGTGAAGAAAGAAAAGTGGACGATGTGTGTATATATATATATATATATATATATATATATATATATATATATATGAGAGAGAGAGAGAGGGAGGGAGAAGGAACTACATTTTCTCTGAATTTGACGTGATTTTTTGAGACTATTAGATGATTTGCTTTTCAAAACTTTGTGTTCAATCAAGGAAGAATCTGCACAAAAAGATTGTGCAGGTTGGGCCGTCCTATACTGCGACAACACGGCAGTGTTTAATGACATTTTGGAAATATTTTCGTGAAGTTTAAAAAGTACAGCCACATTTAGCCTGTACTTCGTCTGAGCAGTCCATCTGCGAACTTCACAGTCTCAGTTTGCGCTGTAAATACGATGAGTATGAAGAATCTGTTATGACTGTAGTACCTTAAGTTCTCACGTATTAAACAAAATATGTCGCTGACAAAGCAACGTACCTCGCAGAAGTCTTCAGGATAATACGAGTGCCATTTTCTTTACTCTTAGAGAGCCTTCTAAATAAAGTATTTCTAATGAAGAAGACCAAGTTCAGTCGAATAATATTTATGGAAACCACACTGAGCTGGTTGTGTACAGCTACAAGATTATAAATGACTACTAATTGATATAGTAGATGTCGTTCCTTGCCCTCCGATTTTTCCCAGCTTGGGTGGGGGGTGGACGGGAAAGCGGTGAAGTGGCCCTTTAGTCCTCCCCTCCGGCCCCTCCAAGTAAATAGCCTACGCAGACTGTGTAAGCTCAAATTTTCTTTGAAAAAATGTGGGTGATTATAACGTTAAACCGCATTGTCTCCTTCCGTATAGGTCGTTAGCTGTTAATGATTGGTCGAAATTGTCTGGGTCGCGCTCACAGCACCTGCGCGTAACACGACGCAACAAATGACGTGCAAGTGATCGACCGCGTAATTACCACTTACGAATGACTGCGTAAAAGAAATAATGATAATAATAAACTATTTTCATTTGTCATTGGTTCTTCGCTATTCGTCAAAAATTTTCCGTGTGCCATAAGATCGCCTCCTTGTTAGGCGACGTCACGAGTATGCGAAAACTCGCGGCGTTAGAATGAAGTCTGCAAAATATCAGCGCATTACTGTGCTGAACAATATTTTTTTCGGAACAGCCACAGTGTCTCTTTTTGAACGCAATTCAAGAAGGCTGCCCGCCAATCACATTGGCAGCGGCTACATATAGCAGCGGGCGAGATGGATTCATATGTGTATAATAGATACTTTCAGTTGTAGTATAACAATGTTGAGCTGTTTTTGCGCGTGCACAACTCTCTGTGAACTCATCGTTGCTGACAAAGAGTTAGAGAGAGAAATAAACATTATTAAGAACAGACACAATCCTTCGCAGGTGGGCAGCCTTCTTAGTCCAGGAAACCGGGGACGCTGATCATCTTCCTGGTGACGTAGATCAAGATACGGGTCAAACTTGAAAGCTGGGCTTCTCAATGTGCTCGACTCCACAAACTTGGTAAAAGCCGCAGCGACCGCTGCAGGCTACCATATGTTAAGCGAGTTGAAGCAGATTAATCGGAGACTAAAGTGGGAATCTCTTTTAGCTCCCCTGGCTAGGCACAACTCAAATACACGACGCATCTGCACATTCATCAACTCACAGCAGCTTGGATATGGGGCAGTGGCGATGCTATTCGTTTTCAAAGAAAGAAACCAAATTTCCTGAAAAAAAAGAGGCAGTTTGATAAAACGTTCACTGGTTCCCGCTAGTATTTGCGTCGCCGATTACGTAAATTTCAGGCCAGGCAGAAAAAAATAAAAGCATGACAGATTGCTGTAATGTTATAGAGCCCCACCTGAGCGATAGCCTCCTCTGCAATGCTCGAACGCAAGACGCGCAAGCGTGGAATAGGCAGCCCACACCGCAGACAGCCTACAGTGCGTGGTCATGACACACGGAGGACAGTCGACACAGCTGAATTGGAGGACAAATTTTATAACATATTTCTGTTATTGCTGTGTTCAAGTAAAATTTTACCTGACTTGTTAATCTCCCAGTCTGCAGCCGACAATGACCACTGTCCAAAGTGAGGGGGCTCCGCCCCCCTAAGATTTCTCAGTGGGGGGCTGGCGCCCCCCTTGCCCCCCCGGTAGATACGCCTATGTAAACAGGATGACTACGAACTATCCAAGAGGCGTGCAAAAATTATGAACAACATTAACAGGTTCGCTGACCCATAATTGGCAGTTTAGAAAACGGTGCCATAAAGCGTCGAATCATTTGTAGCGAACATACGAACGAAGATCGTGTTAGGCACTACTCGGCATGTTTCCTGTAACGATAGAGAGTGAAAGAGTAAATGCGAACGAAGGGAAAGGCTGAAGATATACCTTAACGATACGCAAAGTGAAGGCGTCTCTGCGCTTACACACTAACGGCTTCAAAGTCGCGAGTCAATTCCAATGTTTTCCTCGAATGCTGGTCTCAGTTTGCCTCGCCATTGCAGACTAGACAAGGTCAACTCCGCACGATATTGTGCGTCTGGCAGTTTCTCTCGGTCACGTTTAGTGGTGCTGCCAACAAAATACTTCACAACGGTTTTTCTGACTTGCTTGGCAAGCACCTAGAACGTGTCTGTGTGGTATTTGTGATCGAACAAAACGTTAACCCGTGTAACTTTGCTGATGACTGTAAGGTAAACAGCCTGTTCCTTTGGTGCCAATTTTTAAGCAGGAATGTACAGAGCGCTAGATATAAGAAGTCACAGTTTCGCCGCAAGGACGAAGCAATGAATGCGATAGCAAGAAAAGCGGCCCGTGATGGACGCGCTGCTACGCTGCAAAAACGTCTGCCCCCCGGCAGCAACTGCCACGCGAGCAGACAGCGGAAGGGCAAGGTTCTCCCTAGGCAAATATTAGAAGAAGCGAGCGAGCTGGCCGACGACTTTTAAATGCGCCCGTTGCGCTCATCGCGCCATCTCGCTGGTAATGAAGAAACGCTTATAAGCGCCTGCCGTCTCTGAGTACTGCCAGCGGTAAAGGTTCTGTATATAACGCTCGCCGTTAGCTACCTGAAGGATCTGCGCTTTGTGGCGTAGTGGTTAGCGCCACGCGCTGCGGAGGGAGAGGTCGCTTGTTCGATTGCGCGCATCGGAAGCATTTTTGTGAAGGAGTTCTCTCTCTCTCTCTCTCTCTCTATATATATATATATATATATATATATATATTCAAACGAGGGTGTGTTAAACGTAGGAGTCGCGACAACTGGACACCGGTTTTACTCCGACAAGGACTAGCTAGCAGCACAGGTAGCGATCGCTCGTCGTCGTCCTTGTCTTCTCCCTAGGTCAAGTCGCATGTCCACTACCTTCATTACAATCTATATATATATATATATATATATATATATATATATATATATATATATATATATATATATATATATATATATATATATATATATATATATATATACACACACTTATACATATACGGTGTGGTCATGACGGCGGCGGCAAAAACCAGCCGACACTGTTCATATAATTGCTGTCGCATTAAAAGAAACGAGGTAAGTTTAGTGCAATGGAAGGCCAACTCTGTGTACGCACATCTGCGCCCGAAGTATGTTTCAGAATGTGCTAGCGTCTCACCCACTTTTCTCCCTATGTGCGCAAGGTAAGTCTCCTAGTTAAATGGAAAACTCGTGCAACTATTCTTCATGTCTTCGAATACAGAAAGGAGTGGCAGGACGCTCAACCAAACCTGCTTGAGCAATTGCGGTTCTCTTTTCATATATGGGAAGGCAGGAAATCTGTGAGAGTTCATTTCATATTTATGTATGAAAAATAAGATGCCCTCATTTTCATACGCTGTGTAAAACAGAGTGGTAGGGCGCGTCGCAAGGTATCATGGACATCTAATCGACGCACACCTAGACATACCTTGCATGGTATGGCATGGCAAGAACTTTATTATGGTCCAGAGAAACTACGGCCCGAGGGCAAAGCCCGCAGGGTAAGCCATCGTTAACTAGTGATGAATGAGAGGTGCAGAGTAGCGTTCCAGTTGCTGCCCACAGAAGCAAAGATAAAGGCACCACTGCATGCATCGCTACGCAACACCTTTCATCACGAAGCCCTGCCGTACATTGCGTCGACTGACATGTATTTTTGATAAAATGTTATCTTCGGGGTGCCGTTGGCTCGCTCTTTAAGTCTGAGCGTTAAGGTCTCATAACCGGCCTGTCTCCTACTCTCGGTGTCCGTCGGTCCGATCGTGCCCTGGTTCGCTGCCAGCTGTGGCCTCTCTCCCTCACACTCTCTCAGCAATCACGTGATGGCACAGTGGCGCATAGCAACAGTTTCGCGTTGCTCCTTCCAACGGGCGTTGCGCAACTGTTGCTCAACGCGGCGGTGGCGTCCGTCGGCCGAGTTGAATAGCCGCAGGCTTTCGCCGAACACACTATGGAATTTACGAAGTGTCCTTCAATTTTCTGCGTATAAATGGATGTCTCTCATATCTTCACTCGATATAGGCGAAAATATTTGAGGCCTGTGTACGTAGATTTAGGTGCACGTTAAAGAACCCTAAGTGGTCGAAATTTCCGAAGCCCTCCACTACAGCGTCTCTCATAATCATATCGTGGTTTTGGAACGTTAAACCCCAGATATTATTATTATTATTATTATTATTATTATTATTATTATTATTATTATTATTATTATTATTATTATTATTATTATTATTAATATTATTATTATTATTATTATTATTATTATTATTATTATTATTATTATTATTATTTTCACTGGATCAAATTTCGCGTTTACTTTAGCATGTGTCGTAAGGTAGTCTACTAAGGCGCTAATTAGGAACTATAATACAATAATCAGCATGTACAAGCTATACGCACAAAACGGGAGGCCTGCCTTTGCCAAGAGCGTATCACCGAAACAAATGCTTCTTTGTACATTCTGTGGCGTGTTTAAGATGTGGCCAAAGTATTTGTGGAAACACCCAACACAACCAAGGTATGTGCATCGTATGAAAGGTCGTACTGTGACGCTGTCCAAGCCTTTGAAAGCAGTCGTGAAAAAAAAATATAGTTCACACTAAACTTGCCCCAGTGCGTAAAGAAGGAAAACAGTTTGTCCTCGTTCGCTCTATTTATACACGTACTTGCCTATTGGACAGGTCACGCAAAAGAAGTCACGGTCAAGCGATTGATCGTAAAAAAAATTTTAAATACCAGCATTATCCCCATAAATGAAGCCTCTTCTCAATGGAAGAAAAGTTCACTATGCGATTTAACTGAAATCAGTCATTTCCAGCAATCATTAAGATTCGCCTATTTCATGTGCACTGTAGGACGACGGCTATTCCCAGCGACTTACCGTTGCCCCTGGTCTTGGATCAGTAGTATTCTCTGCCATATAGCATCACGCTTCCTTTCCTATGGGCCCTCTCAATGCATTGCGCCTTTCACGGCATGCCAATTTAAGTGAAACTTGTATTCACTGGCCTGCGAAGGAGGGTGTTAGCGGTGGTGTATCGAAAAAACCCACCACCGCGGAAAAAACACCTGACGGCGCCGCGGTAACCCAAAAGCCCTCCTTACTACATCTAGCGAGCACCAAAGAAATAATAAATAAAACTGAATAATTTTTTTTTCTGGGGCTAGAGTTTGAACCCGGGTCCCCCCTGTACCAAAGCGAGTTCCTTGACCACTAGGTCACGCACCCGTGCTTGCCCAAAGCGAAGTGAACTGAAGCATACGAATGCGTTCTACCGAAGATGCAAAGAGTAATTGGGAAGCAGTACAACTGCTATGTGAGCTGCATTGATATATTTCGAGTTGGTTGACTAAAAGCCGTCTGCTGACAACGCGTGAGGTCAATATCAGGAACTACGCATTTGCCATGCCGATTAGGTCGGAAAACAGCGTTCCGGTGATGGCCGCTACCTATAGTAAAACTGAACGCTTACGTCAGGAGGGAGCATTGCGCAATTAGAAAGAAAGAAAGAAAGAAAGAAAGAAAGAAAGAAAGAAAGAAAGAAAGAAAGAAAGAAAGAAAGAAAGAAAGAAAGAAAGAAAGAAAGAAAGAAAGAAAGAAAGAAAGAAAGAAAGAAAGAAAGAAAAGGTGTAGGTCGGGCACGTCCACCCGCCAAGCTTCGGTTGTCCCCATTTCCCCAAGAGGGGTAGGGCTTCGAATTTTTTTTCCTTCTTAATTTTAACTATCTAGACTATTGGTTGCCTTTATTTCTTCCATAGTTAACGTCAACCGCTTTCTTGAAGACTTCTACGGGTGAAGGAATGTTATTTAAAGAAAAATGCCGTCATCCATTTTTTTCTAACATGATAGTTAACGTAGCATTTCTAAAATTATTGGTACGGGCGTTAGTTCTTTTTTCGTCGGCTTTAATTCGTGTGAGTTTGGGTCGTAATCAACACAGCGTAGTTTAAAAGCATAAATAATGCCCCCTATGCCTTCATTGGCTTAATTTTCTGTTGGATTCATTTGGCTGTGTCTAACAAAGAAGCGAGAAGCCCCTCTAACAAAGGGTGTTTCGCAGGGGTGTAGTCTGCGCATGCGCAGCGGTGGTGACATGACGTGCGCCGTGTTTTTTTTTATTTTTTGGGGGGGGCGGGGGGGGGGGACACAGCGTGGCTACAGGAGCGAATTGAGCGGTGCATAGGGCTTCACATTTGCAAATTGTCCCGAACACTACCAGGCCCCCGAGATTGTCTACCGGCGCGCGGCAGAGAAGTTCTGAGGCCACGGACCCCCAGTTTCGATTTCGGCGATCTCAACTGGAGGCGCAGTTCAGGTTGCAAAATGGTCTATTCATTTTCTTTCATTATACCTGTACAACATAATTAATATGTATTTCTCAGAAATGAGGCTTCGCAGTAGTCCAAACATTTCTGCTCCAGGAGCCTTTCCGGTGCAGGACTGATTTATGTCTCAAAGGGGCCCTGGAACACTTTTCCAAGTGGCCATAGAATGGCTTCACTGAAGGAGCTTGTTTCCTCGGCAATCGACCACCGCAAAAATTTTTACAATCCGTCCAGTAACGAGGCGAGTTACACAAAGATTTGTCGTACGCTGTCATTGAGTTCTCTCTTCTCTCTCGTCCCCACGAAAGCGCTGGAAGCTAAACAGGAAGGAGTCGCACGGGAGAAGGAGGTACGTCACGCGCTCTCCGTGACCATGAGCAGTTTTTTTTCTTTTTTATTTTCCTTCGAACGCGTGGCGTACTTTCAGTAGGATCGGCGCGCGCGGGGGCAAGGGACCCTTCTTGGATGTGGGCGCGAAAAGACAAGGACGAAGGGAAGAAAGGCACACATCCAAGAACCATGACAGACCAAAAAGCCCGCATCGCTACCCTCGGCAAGTGACGACCTCCCGCGGCGGCCGCAGTAACCAACGAGCGCGCCATGTTCAAATCACCCCGTGGCGTGGAACTTTAGTCAGTGACGCAGTAATATCAAGTCAATAGCATCATTTGTCGAGCGAAGAGGAAGCGATTTTTAGCTGATTTGATAATTTATTGTAAATTCCAGGCCGCGTGCTGCGCTATAATGTTTGGCTCGCGCGTTCTCGGGAGCCTCGACTGCTGATCGGTAGCGTTTTCTGACCATGCTGAAGAAGTGTTGCAGGGCCCCTCTAACTACGGCAGCCACAATTCTTTTTCGGCGGTGTCATGCTAATCAGATAGCGTTAAAGAGCGTGTCACAGAAATTCCGGTGTCGGCGTGGCCGTCGTTGGTTGTGAGCACAAAACCAACATTGTCCGTGACCGAAAAACCGCCTTGGATGCAAATAATAAAAAAATTATGTACCCCACGTTGAATAGAACCAAGGTATTCGGTGTGGCAAGCAGGTGTTCTACCACCGAGCCACGTCTGAAAGTAAATTCATGCTTCACGAACATACGCGTCCTGTGTACAGGCGTCACAGTACGAGATGTAATATCGCAGTAAAACGTAGTACAAGCGTGCATTGCCATTGGGTGTCACACCATGTGAATTGCGTAACGATTCGTTGGTTTAAAGCCGCCAACCAATTGCAAAAGGCACGCACATTACTGAGCTTGTTCCCTTACAAACACGTAGGGGGGGAATCGCAACTTCGAAAATTTATCACGCGCGTAATTGCCGCTGGTTTAAAGCATGCCATCCATTACAAAGGGCACACACGTTAGTGCGCGCATTCTCTTACACACACGTAGTGGGTACACTGTTGTCGTAAAAGCGCTGTTGAAGAGTACGGAAACCTTTGTGTGTGCGTGTGTGTGTGTGTGTGCGTGCGTGTAGGGATGGTAAAATCGATGAAAGAATAATCGTTTAATCGATTAAAGGTCCACAATTATTTTATTAATCGTCATCGATTTCCGCCTTTCGATTAATGGCATTAATCGATTAAAACTATTCGATTAATCGATTACGGCAGACCCCCCCCACCTCCGGTGCCAACCTCGCCCCTTTGCCGGAGCACATGACTTCGAGGCGCGCTATCCTGAGACGCAGATGAACTGCACATCGCCTCTCTTTCACTTCTTTCACTACAGTGCATATTTCTGCGCTAGCAGAACAAGCCCGGAGCTGGCGGCGGTCATACACCATAGAGAAAGATATGAACTCGCCCTGAACTCCAAGCACTCCCCCGTGCTTCAAGCCCGGACAGGAGGCGGCTCCACCCCATCGAGGCAGAAATGAACTTGCCCGCTTCTCTCCGACTCGGGCTCACAGTCTACTGCTGCTACTGCTGCCTTCACCTCCTCTCCCTTAAGCTGGTTGAGCGTTGCCTGAGTATACCTGGGGCTTGCGTTGCTTGCTTGTTATATTGTGTAATTATTACACATTGATCGTTATAATGCTACATTTGGGATGTCATAATGCCACAAAGGGCTCTGCCATAATTCTTCATCGTCATCAGGCACAGCATCAACAAAGTGCGCATAATGTCTTACATGCGTTTAGCAGGTACCAACGCTCTCCGTAGAATGACGAAAAAAAGGCACAGTGCCTGCTGCCCTACTTCTCAAAAATTGCAATGATTTATAGCGTAGTGGGTTCCTCGCTAGTGCACTTGTATTGGTTGCCATAAGCGTGCGCAGGGTTGCCCTTCAGGGGGGGCGAAGGTTCGTCGCAGCGCCCCCCCTCCCTATTATGTCAATGTATGCGGCTGCCTTTGCGCCCCCCCTATCGCCCCCCTACAATGTATAGGGCTGACTTTGCGCCCCCCCTTCTCGCCCCCTTTGCCCCCCCCCCCCCCTGCGCACGCCTATGTTGGTTGCCAAGGAAGCCCATAAGCGCATGATCCACTTCCTCGGGGTGTCAGTAAAATTACAATGATTTATAGCGTAGTGGGTTCCTCGCAAGTGCACTTGTATTGGTTGCCAAGGAAGCCCATAAGCGCATGATCCATTTTCTCGGGGTCTCAGTGAAGTTCTTCGCCCCCCCCCCACCCCGTCTTTCTCCCACGTCAACGTATGTTATACAGCATGACGGGAGAGGGAAATAGCGACCGGGCGTCACCCAATGCAAATTACATAACGATTCCAACCCATTACAAAGGGTTGAGCCATAATTCTTCATCGTCATCAGTCGTCGCGTCAACAAAGTGCCCATAATGCCTTACAGACTTGTAGCTGGTGCCTCGCTTCTCCGCAGAATGACGAATAATGGCTTAGTAGGTGGTTCCCAACTTCACAAAAATTGTGATTTATGGCGTAGTGGGTACCTTTCTAGTGCACTTGTATTGTAGCCCCAAGAGAGCTTAACGGGCCCTAGAAACGCCGCTCTTCCAGCTTTTGCTGTGACTGTGCTGCGGTTTCAACGCAGGCCTGGCATTTTTTTTTCGCTTGTCTACACGTGTGCAACATTTCCGGAAGAATGCGCTGCTGCAGTTGGGAGGACTCCAGCAACATACCCGAATCCTCGATGCGAGTTGGGCCCGAGTAACAGTTTCGCGTTTGCCGATTTCTTCACGCGATAGTGCTTGCCCCGCGTCCAACATCTTAATCGGAGTGGTAAATTCCGTTGAGCGGGGATGTAAGCTTGACATTGCATGTATAAAGTGTCGATAAGACGTACCATCAGAAAACAGCGATCGCGTAGCCTTGCACGAGTCTTGTCTAACTCGCGATCTCCGCACTGTAGCACGAATTGCTGCGATCTCGTTGATCTTGCTTCTTTCCTTCTCTGATCCTTATTTGGGTCACGGGTGCGCTTTATACTGGCGCCTTGGTTTCTTAGCCCTGTGCACGGTACGTATTTTCTAGTTACATTGTGTATGTTGCCAGCTCAAATTATAGATTGGAGTTTGCGTTGGGCTTCATGGAAATTCAGAATTGCCTTTAGGTTGTCATGCAGAGCAATTATGTTTCCGTTTAAGCCATTATGAAAATGTGCAAGGGCATGTGTGTGAGTCTGCGTGTGTGTGAGAGAGAGAGAGAGAAAGAGAGAGAGAGAGAGTAATATTATAATAATTGTTGGGGTTTAGTGTCCCAAAACCAAGACATGATTATGAGGGACGCCGCAGCGGAGGGCTACGGAAATTTCGACCGCCTGGGGTTCTTCAACGTGCACCCAAATCTAAGTACACGGGCCTCAAGCATTTTTGCCTCCATCGAAAATGCGGCCGCCGCGGCTTGGATTCGATCCCGCGACCTCCGGTTCAGCAGTCGAGCACCATAACCACTAGAACACCTTGGCAGGTGCAGAGAGAGAGAGAGAGAGAAAGAGACAGCGTAAGCGATATAGCACTTCATATAAAAAAGAAAGCGTCGCCAATATGCGTGCATGCTATAAATATTTTATGTCTCTACGTTAAATAATTGTCAGAAACTGTATTGGTCTGGCAATGTTAAAGCCAACTTCTGAAGTAAAACTTTCAACAATGAAGTTTAGTGCGTGCAATGATCGCATCGTTACAAGTGGTATTGCTCCTCTAACGTGCAAGAAAAACGTAGATGTCCTCGCTGATATCTGGATGAAAGACCCGCCTCTTTTTCGTTCTAGTTCAACCGTTCTGCCCTGCAGGCCTAACGTAACGCAGTATGGCGATTTGCAAAACCCTGCGCACGAAAGGCGTTATCGTGGCTGCAGCACGAAGTACCCTTCTTACAAATCGAGTTCATCTACAAGTGTACTGTTTTTTTCTAGAGCATAAAAATATTAGGCATGCATTGCTCTGAGCTTGACACAGCACGGCAGCCCTGCCACACGGCATTCAAAAGTGTCACAATAAAGGAACTAGAAGCTCCCACTCGTCAGCTAATCAATTATTTCCTATAGGTTTGTTAGTCGTACATGTACATACCGTATTTATTCAAATCTAAGCCGAAGTTTTTTGTTTTTGTTTTCGAAAAAACGATGTGCGAAAGTGGGGGGTAAGCTCAGATTCGAGCAGAATGATTAGGTTTTATTTTGTTTCTTTTTGTTTCTGTCCTTGCGAATTTCGGGGGTCGGCTTAGAATCGGGGCCGGCCTATATTCGAGTAAATACGGTACGTATTAATATAGCGCATGGCATTGAGTACAACTGACAGCCGCTGACAGCTGAATGTAGGGAGCATGCGGGATTTTCTTTTTTTTTTTAGACGATGCCGATTTTTACAAAAATGCCATGACCAACAGGCACCTGTCGTGTTCGCACACGAACTGTACGTCGAGGCAGAAATACTTTGCCACACCTGAAGTTAAACTGAACTGGACAATTAACAAAATCTTCGTTATTTAACTTTTTAAATTATGAAATTGATGTTAATTATTCATTATATGGAAATCCCTGTAGAGCACGTCAGTTTATGGCGTACATATTTTTTATGAATCCCTAGAAATGGACACGTAATTTGAGATATTAGTCATCGAAATTGAAGGCCCCGATCCAGGCGATTCAAAACTGAACGCGCCGGGCGCGTGGGAGATGCTGCCGCTGTGTTACGTCCGATCGGAACTTCACGTGACGAACAGTAAAGAAGGCTCTTGGTTCTGGTCAGGAAAAATGGCAAGTCGTCTGAAATATAGAAGTGGACCGCTTATTCATTGCGCCTGGCGTGTATAATGCTAATCTCTTTTTTTTTTTTTTTGAACTCTAGGTAAGCGCAGAAAACTCCTTCCTTTGTCTGCAAGGGGAACCGCCACAGTTGCTGCCTCGTAGTTTCCCGCTGTACAGTAGGAAAAAAAAAAAACGAAACAAAAAAACGGCGGCGTCCTCCGTACAGAGCGAGATAATCAGATAAGCTCGAAACATCATACGCAATGAACGAGCGACCTGTTCAAGTCTGAAGGAAACGTGTTTGCTCTCTTGCCGGAGCATCTTTAAGATCTTTGTGAGTTTTAGTTCTATTTGCAAACTGCGTAAAGAAAGGCTCATCACAGGCTATTAGAATGACAGGGCACATTTACCCTCCGCCGATGGGCCGACGTGGAATGAATTGCGTGCAGGCCATTGCTAACTGATTCAAGCTCCTCGTGTTACCAGGTGCCGTTGTGACAGCGCGTGAAATAGTACGACGGGCCTCATACTACAGCATATCGTGAGGCGCTCGCGCAGAGTAATGTTCGCAACGTTGGCAAGGCTAAGTGTGCCTACATGAAGCAACACTGCACCAGCAATTCCTCCACATTCTTCACTCTAACAAACGAGTACAATGTCGTCGTTCGACTAATTGTAGACAATTTCCTTTTTATTGCTGGGAGCCGCCATCTTGGACTCTGACACCAATCATTCGTCAGCTTCTTTCGCAGTGACGTAAAATTAACACGCTCATGAAATGCCAAATGCACCTCCGTACAGCTATTTCCATGTGTATGTGTCTATATCTGAGTACCGTTCAACTAGTTAGTGGTACAAAATGGTCACGTTGGCATCCCAGGATGGGGGCACTTGAACGCGCCCGCGTAAAATGTATTTCTCCACGACTTGACGCAGTGAGTAAGTTCCATCAGCTGCAACCAGCTGGCGAAATCAGTGTAAATCGCGCTATCAAACCAATAACCAAGGAAGGAGTAAGTCTGCGCGAGATGTTGGAATTCAAGAAGTTTTGGAAACATAAATGGATCTACCGTGCAGAAAAGTAAAAAAAGGCTGGAAGATGGTGTAGAAAACTATTGGAAAAAAGTCAGAATTCAAAACTCTTTAGTAGCATAAGCAGCAGAGGCTAAGAAGACTAATAAAGAGCTAGGCGGCACTTGCCGCCTCTCCGATTCAAAGGGGCGGCTCCTAACATCCATCTATCCATCCAGTCTGCGTTCATTGGCGGCTTCGTACCGGTTAGACATTCGGGGCAATAAGCAGAACGCATGCGTTGTACTTACTCTAATTGGCTGGTGCCATGCATATTACAGTGTCTTCAGTAAAACATGGCTACCTGGAGAGCAATAACGTGCATGGTTCCTATAGTCGCCGCTATATACCGAAGAACTTATGAGAGGGCTTAGAGCCTGTTTGCTTGCGATTTATATACAGAGGCATCACGACTGTTCCTCATTCGGCACCAAAATATATTATTAAGAGGCTAACCCAGCGGTCCGCGTTCGCAAACCGCCAGAAAAAAAAGGAGCTTGATTGTCCCGTGTGACATTAAGCTGTTGCACCATCGCGTGTTTTTTTTTATTTTTTTTTGTGTACGTTGTTGCATAACCACGTATGGCTAGTAGCTAGTGTTACTTTTTCTTAGCCGTGCAGCGCAGCCGTAGTATATTTAAACGGTGAGATTGACAAGTCTCCATCTGACCTCAGTGTATTGTCTGGTTGTATGTAACTGCAGTTATGGCTATATAGACTGAGCGGTGTCGATCAAGGCGACGATTCTGTTTGCTTCGCTTTATTTGCGGCCTCTAAACCTCGTAGCTCAATATTGCCAGAAAATGTGTATGCAGAAATATCACAAGCATAAGCCTAATAAATGTAGAAATATTGAACGGACAAAATAAACATTTACAAGCCTTTGCAAGACATTTAAAGGGCCCCTCAGCAGCCTCTGAAAATACCAAAAACGAGCGCAATATTCTCTCCTGGCGTTTCTCGTCTTTCTAGCCCACTTCGTCACGCATAACAGTGATTCCCGTGACGTCTATATAGTACGTATATACTCTCGATTGGTCCATATGCGCGAAATATCAGATGTGAATTGTCTCCCGCACTGCTTTGCCATGCAGCCGCCCATCCATTCTTTCTTGCCTCGCATGACTATCGTGCGTGATCAACTGACTTCACTTCGTTCTCTGTGTTTGCGACTGCGCACACGGAGACGACAGCGTGTAGCCGACAAGCAGGAAATCTTGATAGGGTCACCGCTTAGTGCTGACATGGTACACGTGCTTTTAAGAATTAAGTGGCAAGGAGGAGATATGGCCTGTAGGAAGGGTAGCGAAGGCGAGGAGAAAAACACCCCCTCGTCTTTGAACGCGGGGTGGTGAAGGGCCCCGTAAGCAAATTTTGGCAGTGGTTATGAATGCTGTATGATATTTCAAGCCATTTAAGTGCCATCAGTTGCCCCCTAGCACATTTATAGTTAAGCAAGTGGCCGTCCGCGGCTGCGACGACTTGCCCTGTAGAGGAAATGCCATTGACTGACGTAACAAACTGACGGAACTGCAATGTGTGAGGCGCAATGCTCCTGATTTTCTTAATACAGTTAGAGATCGACCTAACAAAACCCGATTTCACAAATTTCTCAATCTAACGAACGGATTTCCATTCACCGACAGGTGCCCGGAGGGTTCAATGTTGTCATTATTTCGAATTAACGAAGCGGTCATGGCATTCAACTCAATTTATCAAAGTTTTTCCGGAAGCCCGGAAATAAAATAGCAAAAAAGCAGTAATATCTTTCCAATTTTTACACAGACGGCTTTTCTTGAGACGTGTGCTGTTTAGTCTTTTTTCTCGGGAGGGGGGGCGCTTAGCGTCCCAAAACCTCGATAAGATAGTGAGGGGCGCCGTAGGGGAGGGCTCTGGAAATTTCTGCACCCTGTGGTTCTTTGGGACCTAAATCTACGTACGCGGGCCAGAAGCATTCTCGCCTTCATCGAAAATGCCGCCGCCGTGGCCGGGATTTCAGGTCAGCTGTCGCGTTAAATCATCCACACCAAGGGCGTATGCAGACATTTTTTTTAGGCTGTGGCAAAAAAAAAAGAGAAATTCGGGTTGGAAGGGGATGAGGGGAGCACTGGCCTGGTCTGCCACTCCGTGGCTGCGCCACTGATTTAGACGTCCTCATCACGGCACCAGTTTTATTAAGGCGAAAACGTTGTCAACATGAGTGATACAAAAAAATCTACATCATGTGATGAACTCACAGATCGCCAAAATATGTAACGTCACCGTGACGTCTTCGCAAGACATCGTCGCTTGGTCAAAGATGGCCGATCACGGAGGCAGGGAAAAATCAGATGAGGCGCTGAAAGCTTGCACTGCCTCCGAACCTAGATGCAGTGCAAAACCAAGGGCACTGTGGGCTAGGGGCAGAAAGCTTTCGAAAGAGGGCGTGGGAGGATCACCGACTGAGAATAAAAAGAAGATGCCTTTCGCGTTGTGTCTGTGAGGTGTGTGACTGCGACCCTGCGAGCTTTCCTGTTTTTTAGATGCGAAGAAGCTTTTGAGCTGGGCTTTGTCCGTAGTTCCATTGGCGACCGTCCGCTTTCCAAAACCTACTATAGCCATCTGTATCATATTGAGCGCGCGCTCGCGCCAAGGTGAAGTCTTCTTCGTCTTGTTCTTCGACCGCTTTCATGATGATACGTGCAGAGCACTTTAGGGGCCCGGGCTGCCGTATGCTGTCCTAGCTTGGCGTAACGCGGACAAAACCACGTGTGTTGGCACGCGCTAGCGCGTTCAGGCCTGTGTAAGGGGCTGGGTAAGACGTCGTGGCCTCCCCCTCTTACCTTCTTTCAGCAATCACGTGGTGGCGTCGGGGAACGAGATTCTGCAGACGCGCGATGAACCCGCGTGGCGTGCTCCAACAAGAGTTCGGAATGAGTAACAGCAACAGCAACTACAGTGAATTCATGGTGTGCTTCACATGCAAGGACGCGTTAACATTGGGCAAGGCGCCCGTGATGAACGGAACTTTAAGTCGACCCATGTGCTCCTTCGCATCCCCACATGGTTCCCTTTAGTGGGAGATGGTGAAACTTTTTTATATATATTTGTGTTTTTTTTTTTTGGGGGGGGGGGGTAGAGGGGCGACGCTGTACGCCCGCCCATGCGCGAAACAACGGACTTTACAGACGATAGCGCCTTTACCTATCGAGTGGTGCTAGGGGCGGCAGTGCTGTGTTGTCCCTGCATGTACTCCCACAGTCTACCGTGGTTGCTTTCATTATTTCATGGTTTATGCGACAGACAGCCCTGACCATCTCCTGGCAACTTTCTTGCTCTGCCTACTTGCGCATTAACTGTATTCTTTCTCCCTCTCTTAGCATATCGCCCGCTTGTCGCAGCTGCACGTGACAGTCTACCTCGCCTGTATCGCTCGGACATAAGAGGCGTCAATTTTAGAATTCGAAGGACCGAAAAATCTCTTACTCAATTTCACGAACTTCGCAATTTGACGAAATAGTTCGAGCACGCTCATCGCTTCGTTAAATTGAGTTTCAACTGTACGTGCATGGCTTATATGTGCACGCCCCCCTGCGTTCCCTTCTGCGCACGCCTCTGCCACCTCACGGCGGTTCTTGAGAGGAGATGCGCGGTACTTTTATTCGCGCGCGCGTCGCGTCTCAACTATAGGCCAGCCGTGGTCAACTATCGTTTGCTGACTATCCCCCATATGCAGGCCCGTAGCCAGAGGGGGGGGGGGGGCGCTAGCCCCCCTCCCTCCGAAATTATGCTGAAGTAGGTGGTTTTACCAAAAATAAATAATAAAAATAGGTGTTTTTCTCAAAAAGTCAATGTTTTCAGCAAGTGCCCCCCCCCCCCCCCCCGAAAAAAAATTCCTGGCTACGGGCCTGCACATATGTTATCCAAACACTATCACCTTTCGAGGATCATTGACTAAATGAAGCTAAAGCAACGCGACGTGTCGATGCCTGTAAAGCAGTAAATGTAAAACTTAGAGGAAGTAACCATAAACATGGTCATCCCGCTTGTAGTACTTTCTTCTAAACAATCCTGTGCAAAACCATTGCGACATCCACTTCTACCAACTCCAAAATCGCTAGGTGGCTTGACAGCGGAGAAAATTTGCAAAGTACCGCGAAAATAATCAGCACACATAGCGTTCACGGATGTTTCTGAAACTGCATAACAAAGTGTAAATTTTAACTGTCAATCAAGGACAAAGGAATATACGGAATAGCCGCGATCGAGAGGAAGCCAGCAATATCAAGTTCCAAAGACTGAAATCAAAAAGTGAAAAATTTTATGATTATTCAAAGCGTCAAGCGACCCTCATGTTGCAAGCCATCTGAGGGTGCTTCATTATCCACGTTCGGTGTGAAAGTAGAAAGGTGTGCTTAAGGAGGCGTATCTTGTGTCTTAAAATGCACGATACTGCATACGATGTATCGGAAATATAGATACTGATACCCCACTTGCTGAAGGTGTCATGAAACAGATGCAATATACCCAAGGAGTATCTAAGATACATGTTTCTTCGACACCACCCAGCCCTGAACATGGCAAGGATGCTAACACATGCGTTCGTAAGGGGGCGCTCGATACCAACCGGATTATAAAACGGTCGCCTGGGTCATGGTAATTGTTGAGAATTCGCTCAGGTGTCCGCCATGTTGCAACCTGAAGTGATTTTCGCAGCTGTCTCGAATGTTCAAAATAACAGACAATGCAACAAGTAAAGGTTAGCGCAGTACAACAGTAGTAAGCAATAAGATAGCACGGTTTAACTCACCCTCACGACTCCATAATGTGACGAACACAACGGTAATCAGAAGCAGGTATTCCATAGCGGCAGAACAGACACGAGCCGCTTAGAGGTTCTTCCGCAACCTTTCTCCCTCAGTGACGCTTTCTCTACTCGCACCAGGCTAAAAGCCCGGTTCATATTATAAGTCTAACAGACTATGCGCCTTTACTGCACACACACACACACACACTCGCACGCGAAGAGCACGACGACTGACTTTGGGTGTCGCGTACACTTTCTTTATTGGGTCGCTTATTCCTTAATTCAGTGGGTCGCTACAACCGAGACGAGATGACACAGTTACGTGACAAACAGCTTCCGATTGGATAACGTTCCTTCCCGTGCCACGGCCACAACCAACGTTCGCCCTCCTTGCGTGCGCGCGTTTCTTTTTAAGTTCTTTACTTTCGGCTCGCCTTGACTTCATTCCGAACGCGTTTTGCCGAAGCTTCGCGAAACACCGAGGCTTGCGGGACGCAAAACTTTCACTCGGCGGTTTTCTCCGGCGGCTGACTTGCCCCGAAGCCGGCGGCTTGTCTCTCGTCGCGAAAGCCCGCCAAGCGATCGCGAAAGCGCGGGAAAACTCGAGAAAAAGCGGGTACAAGGTCAGCCCCGCCGGGCGCTCGCGCTTTTTCTCGCTTTCCCGCGCTTTCTTCGCGTCAACGCTTTCCCGCCGTTTTTCGCGTTCTTTCCGCCATCGTCGTCTCCTTTCATCGCACTGTTTTCATTCGTTCTTTCCCGCGCTTTTACTTGTTTCTTCCGGCCGGCTAGGCAACGTTTTTAGGCTCTTAACCTGCGGCAGAGTTTTCTTGCTGTTGTTTGGGCGCACGTGGGAAAATGGGGTTAAATGCACTACTCCTGTTTTGCCACAGGCGTGGCATTGCGTGAGCGCCGCGGTGCATTGCAAGTAACAAGCTCTGAAACTTAGTTCTGGGCTCTTTTTTTTTTTCAGCTCCTCGACCTTTTACTCTTTCTGCCGGTGTGTCCTAAAAGCACTATGAGCAGCCCCGTTTAGTCGCGAAGGCTGAATTGCAAGAAGTAGGCACCTATTCGAAGAGCTTCCTGTTGAATTTGCATATTGCTTTCTGTCTTTGCCGGTTGTTGGCAGCCTCGTAACTTTGCCTACGAGATCCGCGCGTTCGTTAAGGGGAATGTGTGCAAACAAATATCATTTCATTGCGGAACGCGTGCTGCTGGCCTCGGTGTGTGCTGGAGTGACTTCGGGGCTCGTTAAACGCGTTACGACATATTTCAACGCTCTTTTACAGTGTGTACACATTAGGCAAATATTTCCGGACTCTTGAACCAGATTATACGCGCGTACTTCTTCTGAGCGTTGTATCAAAAGGAAATAGAGCGAAGAGCTGCCTTTCATATCTTCCGACCTAACATTTGATATCGCTGTATATTATACAAAAGTGTGCACGCTTTATAAGTCATAATGAAAAATCGAGTGCCGCATTTGAATCCCGCACTGGGGCCTATGGCGCGCTTGCAACATTTCATTCGCTTAGTAATTTGTAAATCACCTGATAAGCTTTTCTACATACTCGTCAGCGTACGACACTAAAGTTGGGGTTCTGTGAAAGTGCCTTGCATGTTTACACTTTTTATACAACTCAATGTGAAATTGAAGCTCAACTCATGCATTTCAACACCATCCTACTAGTCAGGGCCTGTACTGATAAAAAGCCCTTACGGCATAAATGTCCCCAAGAGAAACTTCAAGGCCATCCCGATGTTGCACATAATGTTAGCGAATATAGCTGGCCACTGCCCAACTGCACCTGTCAAATTAAAGCCTCCTGAATTCGGCTTCAGATCAAGTTAACCCTGTGTATTCCAGCATCCACATATGTGGACAAAACATATCAGTGAAGTTGGGTCAGTCTAGCCAGCGCATTGCCTTAAAAATCTACTTGAAGTGTTCGCATTACTTCAGTATCATAAAAACATCTCTATGTGTCCAAATCTGTGAACAAACAGCGATAAGTGCGCACAGAACAATAGCGTTCTTCTCAAGACTCTTATAGAGGTGAAAGCCTGTATCTTTTTTTAATACTTTACTATAAATTCATAAGATTTTTTAGATTATTGGAATTTACTCGAGAAAAGGAATGGTTTGTCTTGTTTTTGTGTGAGTTTTGTTGCACTGGGAGCGACCAAAGTTTTGTAAGCTGAGTTGTCGCTGCGGCGTCCTCGTTTGTGAACGCCAGACATACCGAATTCGTGTAAGAAGCTGATAGAACGCTGCATGGTAGTAAGACCCGCTTCGTTGCCGTGCGGCTCTACACAAAGCATTATCTGTACTGTAGCTAAATACGCCTTTTAGAAGTTATGTTTAGAGTTCGCTTTATTCGGGACGTAGATTAAGTGATGAGGACATACATGCCCTAATTTTCGAGCTGACTAGAGGAAGCGAATGTTCCGATTTGGCGAGCACCAATAATTAGAGCGTTGAAGCAGAACCATCAGCAAGCAAAGGCCTCTTCAGCAATGCTACTGGTGATGATAAAAGCATTCAGTTTGAACGACACCACAAACGCATTGTTAATGACGGTCAACGACGATAAAGACGATGACGAACGTGTTGAAGTAGAGCTGTGGACTAGAGCACTGCACGGGCCCGGGTCGACCCGAAAGCTCGGGCTGCGCCGTGCCGTCCGAAGCGTTTCCCGGCGGGCCCGGGCCGGGCCCGGGCTTGAGGCTGCGGGGTGGGCCGGACTCGGGCTCGCCCATTAAAAGGCCTAAGTCGGGCCTTCCAGCACACGCGAACATTATGCAGTGCTTGGTATCTGTGGCAAGCTGAAGTGACCGTGCGAAGAGCTGGCTCTTAGTAAAGCTTAGCAAAGAAACTAGAAAAACAGATGACGTTATATTTTTTTTCACCAGTATAGGTGTATCTCAGTATATATATATATATATATATATATTGTTCAGAAGCATTAGAACGCTGTAATGGGCCGCCTCTTGAGCGCCTTCCAGTGGGTCGCCTTCTTCGCCTCTTCTCGGGGAGCACGCCCCTCGTGCGCTTGCTCGTGAGAGTCTGCGAGTCTGCGCTCTGTCGTTACTGTCGTCGCTGCGCATCGTCGCCATCGATCCCGCCGTCAATAAACGCCTTTACAAAGTGGTGAAGAGTGCTGTACCGTCCCCACAACTTCGGTCTCCATCTGATGCCCCTGGAGCTTCGATCCCGTACCGTGCCATCTACCATGCCGCAAGACGCCGCTCAGCAAACGCCGCCTCCTACTCCAACCGCTTGTCCCGGTGTCCCCCGTATCCGCGACCCTCCTGTCTTCACCGGCGCGGATGGCACCGACGTGGAGGACTGGCTCACGATTTACGAACGGGTGAGTGTCCCCAATAAATGGGACGAAGCCGGCAAGCTGAGCAACTTGGTTTTCTACCTCGCGGGTGTGGCAGGCATGTGGTACAACAACCATGCATCCGATTTCCCGACGTGGTCCGCTTTCAAGACCGCCATCGTCGACGTGTTTGGCCGCCCTGCCGTTCGCAAGCTGCAGGCCGAACAGCGTTTGCGAGAACGAGCTCAGCAGGCCGGCGAAACCTTTACTAGCTACATTGAAGACGTCCTCGATTTGTGTAAGAAAGCCGAGGCCACCATGTCAGAATCTGACAAGATGAGGCACATTATGAAAGGCATCGACGACGATGCCTTCACGATGCTGCTCGCCAAAAACCCCAGCACAGTGGCCGAGGTCATCACGCTCTGCCAGAGCTACGAGGAGCTGCGCCGGCAGCGGTCGATGACCCGTCGCTCTCCATCCCGCGACGCCGAGCTCGCTGGCTTGTCGACCATATCCGACCACTCCGCCTTGCTCGCAGAGGTGAAGTCATTCGTGCGCGAGGAAATCGCGCGCCAGTTCTCACTGCTGCACTTTGCTCAACCTCAGTACGTTCACCAGCCGTCAACCACCCTTCTCCCTCCCCTCCGTCGAGCGATTGAGCAGGAAATCGCGGAGGTCATGCCTGAGTACCACCAGCACCGTCCGGCTCCTGCACCACTGAGTTACGCCCAAGTTGTCGCAAGGACGTCCCCAGTAATACCGACGGCAGCCCCACACAGTTACGCCGAAGCCGCCGCTAGGCATCAGTCCTTCGAAGCGGCTGTGCCGACCACCTACGCCGACGTAATGCAGAGGCCACGACCGCAGCCCACGATGCAGTCATATCAGTCGCTGCCCCGTCAATCACGTCCTGCGCCATGGGCAGGCCTTGCTCCAGCAAACCGATGGCGCACACCTGACAACCGCCCCATATGCTTCGCATGCGGTTACGCCGGCCACGTGGCGCGTTATTGCAATCGTGTCCAGCCGCCTCAAGTCGTGTCGCCCGCCACCAGCCAGTCAAACCGCACATTTTACGCCCCACCTACGCCTCTGTCACCGACGTCACGCCAAGCTCCATCTTCTCGGCGCTCTCCGTCTCCCCGACGTCGCTCACTGTCGCCGATGCGCCCACGTCCGGTCGCACGCGACCAGGAAAACTAGCCGTCGCAGTCAACGAGGCAAGGGCTGCGACGCTATCGAACTGCGAAAGCCCTCAGCGAAGCCCATCGAACGTGATAGACGTTTTTGTGGACGGAGTTCGCGCATCTGCCCTTATCGACACTGGAGCCGCCGTATCCGTTATGGACGCTAAACTAAGCCGCCTGCTACGAAAAGTGACGACGCCACTTTCCGGGCTTTCCCTCCGTACAGCCAGCGCCCAATGTATTCAACCGACGGCGGTATGCACAGCCCGTGTCATCATTCAGGACGCTCTGTACGCCGTCGAATTCATCATAATTCCCGCATGCTCTCACGACGTCATCCTCGGATGGGATTTTCTCTCCCGCCACGACGCCGTTATTCATTGCGCACCCGCCGAAATAGAGCTCTCACCACTCTCTGATTTGACGCCGGCAGACAGTCCATCGGCTGCGAGCAAGGTACTCGTCAAAGACGACGTCAAAGTGCCTGCAAACTCGTCAACGGCGGTGTCAGTCTACTGCGCCAGTCTATCCGACACCGTTGCACTCCTGTCGCCATATGACCGTGTTTGCACGAAGACAGGCTTGCTGGTGCCTTTCGCGACCGTTCAAATCACTCAGGGCAGCACCTCTATTTTTGTAATAAACCCCTCTTCGTACAGTGTTACGTTGGTGCGAGGGGAATGTCTCGGCAGCGTGGAACCCCTCGAAGACGCACAAGTTATAGACGAGCCCGATGACTCTCACGGCCGAAGTTCCAGTACGCTCAGTGCTGTTTCGACGTCTGGGTCATCACCCGCTGACGTATTTGGTTCCTCCATAGCTGACAGCCTTACGCAGGTCCAGCGTTCTCAGCTTCTGGACCTGTTGGAAGAATTTCGCCCGTCTTTCGATGTCGCTCAAACTTCTCTCGGCCGCACGTCGGCCGTTACGCATGGCATCGACACTGGCGACCACCTGCCACTGCGGCAACGTCCATATCGCGTATCTCCCGCAGAACGCCGTGTAATCACCGAGCAAGTCGACGACATGCTTCGACGTGATGTCATTCGACCCTCCAACAGCCCCTGGGCGTCTCCTGTCGTTCTTGTTGCGAAGAAGGATAGTTCTGTGCGGTTCTGTGTGGACTACAGACGACTCAACAAGATCACTCGTAAGGACGTGTATCCACTACCGCGAATAGACGACGCGATTGACAGCCTGCAAGGCGCCGAATTCTTTTCATCTCTCGATTTGCGCTCAGGGTACTGGCAAGTACCTATGGCTAATGACGCTCGACCGAAGACCGCCTTTGTCACGCCCGACGGCCTGTACGAATTCAACGTCATGCCGTTTGGGCTGTGTAATGCGCCCGCCACCTTTGAGCGCATGATGGATACCGTTCTGCGCAACCTGAAATGGCACACGTGCTTGTGCTACCTCGACGACGTCGTCGTGTTTGCTCCGGACTTCTCCACGCATCTTCAACGCCTACGGCATGTTTTGACGCGTTTGAGCGACGCCGGTCTGCAACTCCATCTAAAGAAGTGCCGATTCGCAGCACGACAGCTGACAATCCTCGGCTACGTCGTGTCGAAGGACGGAATTCTTCCCGATCCAGCCAAGCTTCGGGCCGTGACCGAGTTCCCGAAACCTACGTCCGTCAAAGAACTGCGCAGTTTCGTAGGACTGTGTTCCTACTTTCGGCGCTTCATTCGAAATTTCGCGACTATCATATCGCCACTGACGAAGCTCCTCGGAAGTAACGGGCCCCTCCATTCGTGGTCGTCAGAGTGCGACGACGCTTTCGCAAAGCTCCGTCGTTTGTTGACGTCGCCTCCCATACTACGCCACTACGATCCTACGGCCCCAACGGAGGTACACACGGACGCCAGCGGTGTAGGCCTCGGCGCTGTCCTTGCGCAGCGCAAACCAGGGTTCCCCGAATATGTCGTGGCATACGCAAGCCGTACGCTTACCAGAGCCGAGACCAATTACACAGTCACGGAAAAAGAGTGCCTGGCGATCATCTGGGCCCTTACAAAGTTTCGACCTTATTGTATGGTCGCCCATTTGATGTCGTCACCGACCATCATGCACTATGCTGGCTGTCGTCATTGAAGGATCCCTCAGGGCGTCTCGCCCGCTGGGCACTTCGCCTGCAAGACTACGACATCCGCGTGCTTTACCGCAACGGACGCCAGCATGCTGACGCCGACGCGCTCTCGCGCTCTCCCTTGCCTGACGACAATGCGCCCTGCTCAGTATCTCACATAGCTGTTGCTTCAATCGACGTTCACACCATCGCTACCGAACAGCGCAAGGATAAATGGATCACCTCGCTGATCGACTTGCTGGCGGATCCGTCGGCAACACCATCCACTCGCGCGTTGCGTCGTCAAGCCCACCATTTCGCCATTCGTGACGACCTACTGCACCGACACAATTACAACGCCGACGGCCGCCAGTGGCTACTAGTGATACCCCGCAGTCTGCGTTCTCAAATATGCGAGGCCTTCCACTCTGACCCGCAATGCGCGCACTCTGGGGTAACCAAAACTTACCACCGCATTCGACAACGATACTTCTGGCGAGGGATGTACCGCTACGTGCAGAAGTTTGTTCGCTCCTGCCTCGATTGCCAACGCCGAAAACCTGCAACGCACGTGTCGCCAGCAGGTCTACAACCATCACCTTGCCCTAACCGTCCGTTTGGGCGCGTGGGCATCGATTTGTATGGACCACTTCCCCTGACTTCGGCTGGTAACCGCTGGGCCATCGTCGCTGTTGACCATCTAACGCGATACGCCGAAACCGCCGCCCTCCCAGCGGCTACAGCGCGCGATGTGGCCTCCTTCCTGCTCCACCGATTCATGCTGCGTCACGGTCCGCCCCAGGAGCTGCTCAGTGATCGAGGCCGTGTCTTCTTGTCGGAAGTCGTCGAAGCCATTCTCAAAGAGTGCAACGTCGTTCACCACAAAACTACTGCTTACCACCCGCAGACGAATGGCCTCACCGAACGCTTTAACCGCACGCTCGGCGACATGCTCTCAATGTACGTCGCAGCCGACCACACAAATTGGGATGCCATTCTGCCCTTCGTCACGTACGCCTACAATACCGCCTCTCAGAGCACTACTGGTTTCTCGCCATTTTTCTTATTGTACGGCAGGCACCCGTCGCACACCATCGACACCATCCTTCCCTACAGGCCGGATCGATCTGAATGTGCGCCTATTTCGGACACAGCCAGGCTTGCTGAAGAATGTCGCGAGCTTGCGAAGACCTTTACAACGCACGAACAAGAGCGGCAGAAGAGCCTTCGCGGTGACACCACCACTTCTGAGTGCACGTTCCTCCCTGGAGCGCTCGTGTGGCTCTCGGTCCCGACCGCTGCAACTGGCCTCTCTTCCAAACTACTGCCCAAATACGAAGGCCCCTACCGTGTCGTCGAAAGCACGTCCCCGGTCAACTACCTGATTGAACCCATTGAGCCATCTTCGGACATGCGCCGTCGAGGGCGCGACATTGTGAACGTGGAGCGCCTCAAGCCCTACCATGACCCGCTCATAGTGACCAGCTGTTAGGTCGCCGGGCGGCTCCCTTTGCGTACCCGGGGTAATTGTACAGAAGCATTAGAACGCTGTAATGGGCCGCCTCTTGAGCGCCTTCCAGTGGGTCGCCTTCTTCGCCTCTTCTCAGGGAGCACGCCCCTCGTGCGCTTGCTCGTGAGAGTCTGCGAGTCTGCGCTCTGTCGTTACTGTCGTCGCTGCGCATCGTCGCCATCGATCCCGCCGTCAATAAACGCCTTTACAATATATATATATATATATATATATATATATATATATATATATATATATATATATATATATATATATATATATATATATATATATATATAATTGCAGCGAGTAACTTCTTGGACGCCGGTAAATAGTATGAATAAAAAGAAGACACACGTCGAAAAACAGAATGGTTTTCTTCACGTTTCGGCCGTGGGACCGGCCTTCCTCAGAATAACCATTTTAACGCGACAGCGTTAAAGAGCTCGTATCGCAGAAATTCCGCCGTCGGCGTCGGCACCGTTGGTTGTGAGCGAAAAATCATCATCTTGTCCGTGACCGAAAAATCGAAAAAGCTGCAAATAAAATAAATAATAAAAATATTGGGTCCGGGTGAGAATCGAACCCTGGCCGTCTGCGTGGCAAGCAGGTATTCTACCACACAGCCACGCCTCTGCTTGGAGCAGCACTGAAAGTAACTTTGATGATTCCGAAAAATACGCGTCTTGTATACAAGTGTAACAGTACGAGATGTAATATCGCAGTAATATTGCGTGGTACAAGCGTACATTGCCATCGCGCGTCACACCATGTCATTATCATAACGACTTTGTGGTTTAAAGACAGCCACCCATTACAGAAGGCTCATTACTGCGCGTATTCCTTTAAGACCACGTAGTGGGTGCAACGCAACTTCGAAAAAGGTTCTCGCGCATAATTGCTCCTGGTTTAAAGCATGCTACCCATTACATAAGGCACACACCTTAGTGCGCGCATTCTGTTAAACACTCGTAGTGTTCGAAGTGCGCACTAGGGGCAGGATATCCCTATCGCGTTCAACTCTTAAAGGCGAAGCTTAAGCGTCCCCCCATTTTTTGACGAGTTATTCTGACGAAGGCCGGTTCCACGGCCGAAACGTAACGAAAACCGTTCTGTTTTTCGACGTGTGTCCTTTTTATTCATTATATATATATATATATATATATATATATATATATATATATATATATATATCAAGAAAAGATGATTCTGGGTCCGGATAGATATACGCAGTGAAACAGACACGCGTACGAAGCGATTTATTGACGTTTCAGCCGCGGGTCTGGCATTCATCAGAATGATGAAGGCCGGACCCGCGGCTGAAAAGTCAATAAATCGCGTCGTACGCGGTATATATATATATATATATATATATATATATATATATATATATATATATATATGTATATATATATATATATATATATATATATATATATATATATATATATATATATATATATATATATATATATATCGGAGATGACCTCATGGGACAAAATCGTGCGATCAAAGTAAATACACGTGCACCGGCGTACAAAACGCCAGGCCTGCGCGGAAAGCGCAGCACAGTCACAGCGAAAGCTCGAAGAGCGGCATTTCTAGAGCCCGTTATAAACTGTCTTGTGGCTGCGCCGTGCCGTCCGAAGCGTTTCCCGGCGGGAACAACTACATTACCAACGTACCCACTACACCACAAATCATAATTTTTGTGAAGTTGGGAAGCACCCACCACGACATTACTCGTCATTCTGCGGATAAGCGAGGTACCATCTGTAAGGCATTATGTGCAGTTTCTTGATGCGACGGCTGATGGCGATGAGGAATTCTTACTGAGCCTTTTGTAATGGGTTGGAAGCTTTAAATGACCCACGAGTAACGTAATTCGCATTGTGTGACGCCCGGTTGTTATTTCACTCTCCCACCACGCTTTATAAGATACGCTAACGTCTTTTCCCTTCAATTTGCCCTTTTCGGTAGTCAGCAAAGTATAGAGGTCGAATGGCTGTCGACCTGGACGCTTTTGTCGCATGGGGCAGCCTACTCAGCCTTGTTCACTCATTTATTGTGACACTGTCCATAATGATTGTCGGTTGTTTCGCCGGTAGTGGATGTGGTGTTCGTGGGCTCCGATTCTTCAGCTTCGGGACCTAATGTCAGTGCTGCATGCACATGTGATCGCGAGGCAGCGTTGCTACTGGCACTACATGCATTCGTTGATTGTTCGGACGCAACACGGTCATGTTTAGGGATACTTGCCATGCTTCGTTCAGTTGCTACCTTGGGCTGCAAACGTGAAGGGTAGTCTGCAAAGACTGACGCTACTGCATCCTTCTTAAGCCGCCGCGTCTCATATTCTATGAAATCTCCGCGTCGTAAACGACGGCTACATATTCTGGTGTAGTTTGAAGATATATTAGGAGACCAATTATCCCACCTAATTAGTGCAAGCACCTCTACCGAACATCAGCGGCAGCTGGAACTTCATGGAACGACAGCCGAACAGTGTATTAAGGCGAAAGCCTTAGATGCCTCATCAAACGCGAAAATTGACCGTCGGCGGCGTCAGCACGAGTGATGCAAAAAATAATTACGTGATGACGTCATCATATAACGTCACAGATAATAAAATTTTTTGACATCGTCGTGACGTCATATAACGTCGTCATATTGCATCTTCGCTTGGTCAAAATGGGCCGATCACGGAGGCAGTGCATGCCTCCGCTGATGTGCAGAAAGCTTGCACTGCCTCCGATCCTTGAGGCTGTAAGAAAACCACGTTATAGGCGCAGCAATATCTCGGAGGGAGGCAGGAAATGTTCAATAAATTCACTAGAAGAAAAAGAAGAAGATGGCTTTCGTCTTTCAGTCGTCTTAGATGAATGCATAAGGGACCCTGTGAGCTTTCTTTTTCCTTTATCAATAAAGGGGAATTAAAAATAAGACAATCGTGATCGATTTCTTTCAGTTCCATTTGCAGAGTGGAACACAACAGTATGACATACTAAAGCATTGGGGTGGTTGAAATAGCCTGAAATAGAAAAAAAACGCGAATACTATCAAACTAGAGTGCAAGTATCGAACCGGCAGCACGGCCTGACAGACTGCCTGCGGAATACGTACAGCGGGAATGGAAAGAAGACACGTCTCGCATTTATTTTCAAGTGGTTACAGCCTAGATGACTGATGAAACGACGAAGTCATCCATGACAGAATAAAAGACCATCTAGCACCTTTTCATTGTCACCACGGTTAGAGCGTGATGAAAACAGCGCGCCGCTATGTTCGCATTTCTTTCCGTCCCCCTGCACCTGTGAAAGCCTGCAAGAAGCACAAATTCAATTAAACTCGGATGCAAACACGAATTCGTGAGCTTCGTGATACGCGCGGCCATTCAGCGCCAGCTTCCCGCAGTCTACTTGCACAGCGCCACCACGCGGCAGCGGGGAGCGGACGCGGAGAGCGCGCTCGACGGCCCGAGGAGAGCGTTCGCCCAGGCACTAAAAAATAGAGGAGGCGCTGGTCAGACGAGCTGCGGTACACTTTGAATATATGGTCATTCCTTGACGTACAATCACCTAATTGATGGCCGAGTTTAACGAGTGCCTCCCACTGATCCGGATACTTCAAGCGTGACTTCAGCATCACGTTCGGGAGCTTCTCCTTAACGCCTATATCTTGCTGATCGCCTACAGTTTGGCGGTGGGGAGGCAGTGCGCGTAGATACAGTGCAAAGTTTCTGCGGTTCGCAAACAACCTCGCTTCTTGTTTGTTTGGTTTCAGTCGCGTGAAAGGCGGCTTCTGTTATGGGAACACTGCGCTTGCATAGGCGGCTCCACCAGCGCGGCGGCGTTCAGCGCCAACGCGGCCATTTCCGCGTCCCTGGGGTGATAGAGTTCCCTTTCGGACCAAACGCGCGGCTGCTTGTGCAAGCACGGTGTCGTCTGCGTGCGTTCTTCTGCAACTGCTGGCTGGTTTTCAGACCGTCCAAGGTTTGGATAAATTTTTCCGGGGAGTAATCATTGATAAACGCAAGCTTCTGTAGGATGGCAGGTCATGCACACGATGTTAAAGAACTTGTCGCTTCGGACGGAAGCGTGGTGACAGGTCAGCGTGTGGTCCCGACCGCGCATCAACGCACCGTCGCAGACCATGAGATTTAGAGTGCATAAGCGTTTTTATTCTACAGTCTCGTTTTATTTCATTCTCTTTTATTGCTTTGAAGGACTTTCGAAACTGATGCGTCATTGACGCGACCTGCGACTGCAGGCAGGCATAGCCGACTAGTGGAAGCACGCTGCAGCAGTGGCTGTGTACCTGCAGAGATATAGAAAACTGATTTTACCACGAAGGTTTTGTTATGTAATGCTAACCAAAATAACATACAAGCATGACAAGCGCTAAAAAGGTACACCAGCCCTAAAGATATAAACTGCGAATCGAGTACGTCTAGAACGAACGTAATACTCGTGGCTGTCAAGCCTAAACAACATGCAAAACACGCATAAATGTTACCGAACCTTACTCCCTACTGCAAATTTTGCTATTTTCTGTGGGCTCCCAGTCTGTTCCGTCAACGCTGCTCATGCAATAAGAACTAGAATTAAACAATGTCTTCACCATACCGATTCAGCGGGAACAAAAATACATCGCCATTTGGAGACCATGATTAATGGGGGTATCACAATTAAGGCAGGTCTGAAACAATGTTTTATTCCATGGGCGCCTCTCCCATGGAAAAAACGTAACACTCTGCACTGAATAAAAAGACAAAAAGTCTTACTTGTCACGGTGAACAAGTTGTATCCAACGCTGGTGTCTCTCCTTCTCACAGTGAGCCTTCGGGAAGCGGTAAAACTTTGTTCCAGGTGAATTGCTGTAGGTATTGTGGCAGCCCACAACGCAAGAAAAGTTGTTACAGCGACGCTGAGCCATGGAACGATCGCAAAAAAGAAACGCACCGGAAAACTGCGGTAAAAGACTGAGGAGCTGGCACGAATGCTGTCACCGGCCGCGACGTTCGAAAGCTTCCATCACCCCAAGGACACGCGCGCCGCCGCTAGAGGCGTTCCCGTCAGCGGATATTGAGAAGCGCAGTGTGCCCATACAGTGCAGCTCTTAGGCGCCCGTTACAAGGTTGAACGTCGTGCTCTCTCTCTCTCTCTGTAACCGAGCGAACGAAGACAGCGAAAGATGTCCTAGCTCGCGCGCCTTCTTTTGCTCTTCCTTGCCCTTCTTCTCCCCTTCTTTTGCACTTCTTTCACACCTTCTTTCAGCAAAATAAAAGCACGCAATGCCCCTCTTTTGCCCTGCTGGTGAGGCCGCCGAAACTGGGAATAAGGACGAAGAAAATACACACTGACAACACGCAATAAAACGAAGAAAATATGAATTAGGAAGTGTGAAAAACAATAAACATTGAAAGAAAAAAAAAGAATTGTCTGTGCACGTCTCTACAAAATTATCTGCCTCAATACATAGCCAAATGAAAACACGCGCACAGCAGCTCTCACATTGGGCATTAGGGAGCATCGTAATCGTCGGTTTCTTTTTTTTTTTTTTGCCAACACCTTCACCTGACGCATCTGTCATTCCTTCGTACCTACAGGGTGATTCTTTTATCGCTCAGCTATCTTAGTGGGCTGTAGTTTTGTTACAAACCATCCGAGTTTAATGTGGCTGGCGGCAAAAGGTTCAGGTAAGATGAAAATTTAATGGCCCGTCCCGTTTTTTGATGCGCAATGGCGAAAGAAAGAACAATAAGAAATAATGAAAACCGCGAAATTCCATACAAGAGGGATGCCGGACGCGCGCAAATGGTCGGTTTCCGCGTCAACATAACGGGATGCACCTGGCGTCACCAACTTCCGCCGCCGCTGGCTCACGGCAACGCTGCGCCGGATTAGCCATCCTTGTATGTATAGTATTTCGCGAGGCTGGTTATTTCATACTTATTCTTTTTTGTCGGCATTGCACATCAAAAAAGGGGAGGGGACATATTCGTGTCATATTTCCTGAATGTTTTGTCGCAAACTGCATTGAAATCGGATAATTGGTAACAAAACTATGGCCCAGTAGAATAGATCGCTTCTAAAAGAATCACCCTGTATTCTTACCTGAACGAGTCTACACGAGTATTTCAAGGAACGAGGTAGCGCTTCGAATAATGCAAGTCATAGCGGGCTGCCCCTGTTGCCGTCTAATGCGCCTGCGCTGACCGTCTTCGAGCAATTTGATCCACTAATGAGTTGAATGCGGTTATATGATTCAAAAAGCTGAGGCTGCCATGGCACTCCGTTTTATTTATTCTGCCAGGGTAAGTTTTGAGGTCTCCTATTAAGTATATGATGTTCTTTCCTCGGCGAGTTCGGCGAAAGAAGCCAGCAAAAATAGCATAAAGGCGAAGAAGAACGGAAAACACGCGCTGAAGTAACTTCTATAATCATATGACGTGCTGTCCTTATCTCAACAGAATGGTTAACTGGGGAAGTTTGTTGACTTCCATCTTGGTAATCATTTTTGCACTCGAAAGACGAAAACACAGAAAGACGACAGCAGAAGGCGCTTACTCGCAACCAATGGGGGACTCGCAACAACTGGGGCAACGAGTGGTTCGGGCCCGCTGACTGGATAAACAACTCTTCATTTGCGCGAGTTCGTTCTTCGCTGAAAATGACGTAATGTGTAGTGGTGTCCGAATATTCGAAAATTTCGAATAACGAATCGAATAGCGTTCTATTCGATTTGGTACTAGTGCATATTCCAAATACGGAATATTTTTCGAATAGTTTTCGAATAATCAGCAACAACGCAAATGCTCGAAGGAATGAGACGTGGGAACAGCGAGAGGTAACTTTTCTTGTTTTCTTCATGGACTTACCCAGATGCATGCAGTCCATGTACTTACGCCATATTGATCACATGATGAAGTCGTTTTGCCTAAAACTCTAGTGTCGCCGACGCAACAGTGTCAGCAATCAACTATCTTCACTATGACATTCATGACAAAGTTAACTCATAAAAATTGCTTAATATTTAATATCAATTTTATTTAAAAGTTGTTGACAATGTACCTCCTTAAATACTGTAGTCACTGCTGTATTTCAGCCTGCAGTTACAAAACATTTCGAAAGGTCGAGATGCTGCTCAGTTTAAATAGCTGTGGTATTTTTTTCGGTTAAAAGTGGTCTTAACGTACCTTTGCTGAAGCTCGTGAATATTTGTATCAAATGAGACGTCGTGGATTTCTTGGGCCCTTTTCTTGAGAATTGTCACCTTACCAAACTAAGGCTGCTTTGAAAATTGTTACCTTATACTATTCGAAAACTATTGGAAAACTATTCGAATAGTAATCGATTCCTATTCGCATTCAATTCGGTGTCATCACTCTTCGATTCGTATTCGATTCGGTTCTAAAATTCACTATTCGCACACCCCTAGTAATGTGAGGCGTTATAATCCGGACAAACATCCAAAGAAGGGTCCTGTTCTAGCCGTGGGACTCGGCGCACGATGTTTAGCCGGCTGCAATGATGAACGTTTCCAGCCATTACACCAAGACCTATTCGTGTACAAAATGCGAATAAACCATAGTGTCTCCTACGCCCGCGTCATTCTCGGCCAGCTCCCGCAAACAACGTCAAGATCTAAAAAGTGGTGGACGCGGTAATGATGAACCTTCGATCGAAGAAGCTCTCACCGACAGGCATAGGTGCGTGAAGGGTTCACCATTTAGAATGGGTTAGAATGGGATGGGGGGGGGGGGCAATTACGTCGAACGTGAAACCTGTGGAGGGGCGAAGCATGCAGTGTTCGCCGGTGTTTCCCACAGCAAAATATCTGCTAATGGCAATGAGAGACAGAAAACCCTACCAGCGCCTTCACACAAAAGGAGGCTGTCGCACTTCGCCGGCTACAGACCCGAACTTTTCCAAATATGCACTTCATGCATAAATTATATCCAACTCGCTATACCGATGACTGTCCAGGATGTGGCGCCATCCCCACAACGTTTCATGTAACCGTAGAGTGCACCGCTGTCTACTTCCCTCGCCTCCCACCAATCCTTCGGTCCATCCGTACCTCAGAGCAGTGGGAGGGCACCTTTCGCAACGCCACTCCCGAGGTCTCTGGGGCGCTCGTACGGCGGGCCCGGGCCATCGCAGGGGTTCTCATAAGAGACGCGGAATAGGGACCCTCCCCGTTCTGTTTGCGCTTTAGGAAAGAAATGTTTTCATTCATCCATCCATCGACCCCCTCCCCCTTAGCTTGGCAAAGGCTGTAATGCCACTTTGTAGACGTTCGGAGAACTAAGGTGATTTTGTGCACCATTTCTTTAGATCATCCAGCCTTCATTTCATCATATTCTCAAAGGTAGAACAGGTTTTCATAATAAAGAAGTACGTTGTGGTTAGTTTCTACACAGGCTGTGTGATCACCTTTGTCACGAGCTCTGAAGTTGTTGGGACATCAGAAGAAATTTATGTCAAGACTGCAGGCCATCAGTGAAGGTCGTCTAAAATAAGAAAGGACCATTTTGTTCACCTCGTTCGCTCCATTGAAAGACGAAGTCCGTGTCCCCTCATTTCGTTTCGGTAAGGTCAGCTTGATCCGGACATGCGGATCGTGTGGATAACACTCAAAGCCTTCTGTTTTTTAGGGGCGAAGCTCCTTAAAGCGGCACCCGTTCGTCCCTCGTAGTAGTGCGTAACCAGTCGTAACGCTAGTACCAGATCTTGACCTCCAAGGTGGTGCCGGTGGGAGATTTTTCCTGTGCGTTGTTGAACAATAAAAAATTCGCAGCGTGCGCGTTAACTAAAAGCCGAATTCTTCTGTCTCTCATTCCCCATTAGCAGCCATTGGCATGTTCCAGTAGGAAACGTTAGTAGAAGTAGAAGTGTTAGTGTTAGCTAAAAGCCGACTTCTTCTGTCTCTCATTCCCATTAGCAACCATTGTTTACCTCCAAGGTAGTGCCTGGTGAGATTTCTCCTGTGCGTGATTAAACAATAAAAATTTTGTTCAAAACGCCGTTGATTGATGAAATAAACCAACGAAAGACGCCAGATGTTTTCTAAAAGCAAAACGAAAGAACGCCAGATGTTTCTAAAGCAAAACGAAAAGACGCCAGCTGCTTAACGAAAGACGCCAGAAGTTTTGTAAAGCAATGGTTTTCTAAACAATGAAAATTCACAGCGTACATGTAAAATTAAAGTGAGCTGCAAGTCGTCATAACTCTCATCGAACCTTTAGTATAAACGCGCCCGATCTCACGTCGGTGATGATGTACTGGGCAGAATTCACGGAAGATTCACGGTTTACCGATGAACCTCCACAGCTTCGCCCACTCATCATCATTCACTCCGTGGATATGCTGTGATTTTTTTCAATCAAGACGCTGCCGCGACGCTGCTTCGCGACGCTGCCTGCGTCGGCGCCGCTGCGCCGCGAGGCAAGAGAGGGGGGGGGGCGTAGGAGAGGAGAAAGAGGGGGAAGCGTGGAGAGGAGAGGGCGATACATATCACGTACTGTCGCAGCGCATTGTCTTTACGGAGCCTTCATGTGTGCACGCCCCCTCAGTTTTTAAGACTAGTTACACACTACTACGACGGGGACGAACCGCCCCTAAAAACTGGAAAATTCGCAGAGCACATGCGGTCACGACAGTACTGGTCGGCGCCACCTAACGGTCTCTCAACCTACAGAGAGCGCGAGAGCTCACGTCATGCATAACTCGAATACGGTGGCATCATAGATGCTACAGAGTGATCATTACAGAAAGGAAGATACTACATGGCCATTGATCTGACGCAATATCCTTGATGAATGTGCTGTAGGTTAAAAGACAGAAGCCGTTGATGAACGTCTATCTAATGCAGCTAGTTAGCGTGTTCTTGCTATAGGGTTTAAGCATACTCAGAGAAAAGACATATGGCATGTAACGACGAGAGAGCGTATTGCGAGCATGTATAATAGCCTTTTGGCAACTAGGTTGCTTCAATTGGTTCCAACGTACGCAGTGCGACCCTTTCAAAGACACACGCATCTACGTTCGTTCACGCTATGTCGTATGTACCTTCTGATTGGGACCGTTCGTCGCGCTCCCATGGTAGTGTAAATAATAGATGGAAATGAAATCATTTTTCCGAACATGCTGTGCTTTCGGTAGTAACAGCAGTTAAAATGGTTAAAACTCCCAGGGTACCTTATGCATTTGCAGGGATGACTCGAAGGCGAAAGTCATCGTCTTAGTCTCCTCAGTCGATATACCGATGTTCCCCACCCCCATCGGATAGCTTTCTGGACCTAAGGTTGGTTTGTTTGCACTGCCTCCAGAATCGGAGGCATTGCAAGCTTTCTGCTCGTCACCTGGTTTTGCGCCGCTACCATTATCGTCCCGCCTTTGACCAAGCGACGGTTTCATGTGATGACGTCGTCATGTGACGTCACGGTACGTGACGACATGATGCCGTTAGAAATATTGGCGATATGCGAAGTCATTACGTGATGATGACTTTTTGCATCGCTCGTGTTGACGTCGATTCGACGGGTATATGCCAGACGTTTCGCCAATGTACCGTTACATTGGCGAAATGGGACAGCCTGTTAATGTCAGATTAAACGGGCATCGCGCGGACACAGCAAAGAAGTTACCCAAAGCAGTGGCACATTTTCATGTAGCAGGTAACAACTTCGACGATCTAAAACTTTACATACTTCAGTCAAACTTCCGGTTCCCAAGAGACAGAAAATTTACAGTCGTACGTTATTCAGAAGTTCAGTACACTACAGCCATCAGGTATTTACGTTTCTAAGGAGGCTCTTGAATTCATTCGGTATGGTACATACACGACGAAAACCACCGACAGTTAAACCCTTCTTCTAGGAATTTCGAACCTACTGTTGTTAAGTGCCACGTGCTTCCTCTGACAATCATTATCCAGCGAAACGTATACCCCCATTCCCCCCCGGTTTTGCTTTCCTATTTTTTTTCCTTTTCCCCCTTCCTTATGACTCACCCAGTTCGTCACGCCTGCCTCTCTCCCCCTCCCCCACCCCCACTTTGGCAGTTGCCCTGCCCTTCTCCCTTGTGATGGAGAAGGCACGAAGCATATACACACGAGAGCTAAGGAAATCAGTTCTAGCCTTGAACAAAACAAGTCCATTTGTCGAAACGTCGGCTCGACCACGCACTCCCTGTTTACAGTTTGTTTTCATTAAAATGTACAATCACTTAGCTTCATATTCATATCTAGTGTTACACTGCATCTATCGTATTGTTCATAGCAAGAAAATAATTACTAAAACATACAAGATGTCGCCAATTTTCTCACGGTCACCAAAGAGTTGAGGACCCCCTATTTTTGTTTACACGACACAAATTTTCTTACAAGTGGACATCATCCACATGGAGCATGTATTTGCAACGAACGTTTATATGCAACACTTTTTTCAACATGTGACGAATGCAGCAGCTCACTTGGCAACTACCATACTACAGTTTTAGCAGTTTTCGGGAAAATGGCTTGTTTGCATACATATTGGCAGCTGAATCGTTGTCTGTGATATTAAGAGCATGGTGATTTGGCGGTGACCTCATGAATGCGTGGCACAAGAGTTCAATGGGCCCACTGATGTTGCCTGGCTCTTCCTTGCGCCTCAAAATCGGGATGTTTACAAGTACGTCAACAGTACACTTGCCAATGGTTTCTGGTGGTTTGAAAATGGACTTCCGTGAAGCGGCATGGTTCCGGCGAACCACTAGAGAACTTTCAAGAAATACGCGAACTGTTTCGCTGGCAACACCGGTGTTGTGCAACTTAACGCATTGGTATGTGCCAGCTCAGCTACAGCGCATACAGTGTCACTCAGAATAACGCTTGAAGAGTTTCTCAAAGTAAAATTTACGTTCTAGAATGTTGGTCTGTTAGCGCAAACCCTGTACTCCAAGCAACTACTCACGCGACGCCAAGGTAACAAAGGTCTTCATTGTCGTCGAAGCTGGCAGCAGTCATAACTTTTCGCTTTTTCCTAGCTTCCTTCTGACCGCATTCAATCTGAAGATCGCGCTTTTGAATACTTGATTCAAAGCGTAAATTGGCAAGCACAGGCTTTAAATACGAGGACTAGCCCGGGAACGCGCTGGGCACCGCTGCCTTGTCGGATTTTGGCGCCGTCGCTGAAGCCAGCGGCAAGGAAGTGCTTACTGTAAACGATGGAGTAATTTGATATACTGTTCGGCTCCCATTTCTTTGGCGAGGTAACCGTTAGCCATGGCTGGCGCAACTCGAAGTCGGCAGGAATCTTGTGGAATGATACCCCGATATCATTGTTTTTTGCACTTGATATGCACGTGGGCAAGCAACATTGCCTCATGATGAACGCTGTCCGTACACAAAACTTGCTTCACGACATGTTCCTGGGCGCGTCAACACCATCAACTGAAAATTGCATTTCTTTGCTCCTGTGAATGAGTGCCACAAGCCCGTGCACAGCCGGTACGAATTGGATGGAACGCTCCGCGCTGTCCACCGGCAGCGCCACAAGAGGCGAGCACTAGCGAATGAAAAAGGGAAGCAGGCAAGGGTGGGATTCAATCGGATGGCCTCTTTTGACAGGCATTGTTTATAAAGGCGGAGTCGCCTCATCTGAACAGAAAGAGTTACGTCTCAAGAATACTTGCACATACTTTTACACTGCCGGACAGAAGTGCAGTGCTGTGTAGAGGCACGGCAGCTCAATGAAAATGAGGTGCGGCTTGCCGATTGGGCGTAGTTGCAATGGGGAAAAGAGTAACAAGCGATATTACCAGACGCTACCGCAATGGTGTTGCACATCGGTAAACCACGGCCGCTCCTCAGTGTACGCTAAGGCGAACGCAAGCCGGCGCTGTTGCTTAGAAGTAGATACAGGCTGGGCCAAGCATGCAAGAAAAAGTGTACTTTCTTCTTGTGGCGTCACCTGTGTCATTGCGTGCTTAATGCGGTCCGATATTTCACCGTAACCGCATTGTGATAAGTTGTTGTGGGCTGTGGTGCAGATGAAAGGTGGAAGAGCTTTAACGTTTACTTCTCGACCTCCCCGTGAATTATCAACTCCGGACTGCATGGTTAAGAAATATTTCGCGACGAGGGGACCACAAAGGGAGCAAGTGTGTGCCGCACCCAAAGACTGTCCTCAATTTGTTCAATTGAAGCGAGACAATTTGAAGGTAGGGTTCTAGCGCAAGGTGCAAGGGCCGATTGCCGTGCCAACCATATCCCACGTACAAGCAACCAGCGGCCTCGCCCAAACGTTGACCACTTCATTGAGTTCTGACAGCCGCGGCCATATAAAAAACGAAAAGTTAAAAAAAAAACTTGGAGGACGCTTGAGCTTTGCCTTCAAGAGTAGAACGCGATAGCGTAATCTGCCAAAGTGCGCACTGCCTTCGCAATTGCTAGCCTATCATTGGTTCTCGGAGAATGCCTCAACTGTGCCACAAGGAAATGAACGTCTGTGCTCCTATAGCATTGACTATTCAACTATCCTAGAATGCCTACTGCAAGTATAGTCGGGCAGTGCCCACTATGCCATAATTCTACCTCTCGTTAATCAGTGAAGGGCCCACTACGCGTCTGTAAGTCAACACGCGAACCTACGCAGCTGCTCACTTTATTGGTGCGTTTGCTTATGACGGTAATTAAATATATCTGAGCGCTTTGTAATAGTTGGGCCCTTAAAACACCCACTCGTTGCGCAATTCACATGTTTTGACGCGTGGCACGATTCTATGCTTCTGCCACGCAATATTACATACGTTAAGGAGACTCATCCCACTACATGACATTCATATAGTGTTTTCTTCCGAAGCAGTTTCAAACAATGGCGTGGCTCTCCTGTAGAACACGCGTTTGCCACGCAGAAGGCCGGGGTTTGATTCTCACTCAAATGGAAGATTTTTATTAATTATTTCATTTGCATCTTTTTAAATTTTTCAGTCACGGATAACGCTCATTTTTTGATAACAACCAATGACGCCGACACTCGAATTCCTGCGAAACGAGCTCTTTAACGCTCTCGTGTTAAAACGAAACTGTCCACCACTCATGTGCGGACATTAATGCCAAGGAAAATGAGGTCAGCGCAACGACGTCGTTTGCGGGCGGGGTCTCTTGGCCGGACGACTGCCTGCGCACTCGTACGTTGAAAGACCATGTTAAATTCAAGAACGCCAGATATTTTTTTTTAATTTAACGAGCTCCACCAAAGGCAGTAACAGAAACTAGCCCCACCAGACACTATCTCGTTTCATTCTAGGCAGCAGGTGCTAGTTGCATACTAGTCAGCAGAATCAACGAGCGGTTACAAATGCTACAAGAACAATGCGACGACTTACAGAAAATGCTGCATCAGTACGATAAACACCGAGCCGTGTAGGCTACAACGAAGATCAAGAAAGCTGCATCAGAGGGTGACAAATCTGCCAAATTTTTTATTGAAGTAGTTCCCAATTTTAACAAAGTAAGGCCGTTATTGCAAAAGAGTACAGTGCTAGAATGTCTGTTTTGGAAGGCGACTTAGCCTAAAGGCTACGACCACGTGAGAGCGAGGAAAATTTTCAAGGTGCCTTACCGGTCAAGCTAGGTCGAAGAGTGGAGGGCCGTTGTTTGCGAAGAGAAAAAAGGCCGTACTGCAGCTTTATATTGGATCAAATGTCGATACAGTGGAAGTTTGTTCAGGATCGACAAGTGGGTAAAATGTTCATACTCGTCGATGTCCATGATTAGGCTGAAAACGTAAGGCTGATAGCCAACAGGCTCCATAACATTATTTGGTTACAGTGCTCGGCTTCTGAACCGTAAGTCGCGGTCATTTCGATGGAGGCGAAATCGTGGATACGCGCGTGCACTGTGATGTCAGCGCACGTTAAACAACACCGGATGGTCTAAATTTCCGAAGTCATCCACTACGGCGTGCCTCGCAATCACGTCGTGCTTTTGGCACGTAAAACCCCGCAAATTATTATCACCAAGGACCTCCTCCCTGCACGAGCGGTGCTTCTGTTATTGTGAAAGGGTTAATTTGCTAATACTAGAGAAATATTTTTAGGCGAAAGCCTGAACTGTCTCGTCTACTTTGGACGAAACAGGTAACGCGAATGAAGCTGTACAAAACCCATGTGACCTTATCCCAGCCAGCCGAGTGTGGAGAGGGCACCGCTTGATGCTACGTCATCACGTGGCGTGATCATGACGTCGTAGACCACCAAGATTAGTGACGTCATCGCATGACACCAAGGAAGGTGCAAAAAGCGTCCCGGGGAGACGGAGAAACAATGTAATCGACCGAAAACGTCAAAGGAAGGTAATGTGTTTATCTCACACTGCTGCTCGTTAGGTATTGCAAGCAGTCTGGTCTTCTGTTGAATAATTTAAGGCATTACCAAGCGTGCAGCAAGCCTTCGCCCTTCAAATGTTAGAGAGAGCGTAACATGCTGCCGAAGTCTTAAGTGCGTAGCATTTTAGGGGTCCGGCTTGTCGTCCATCCACCGCCTCATGTGGCATGGTCACGCAATGGTCAATAGAGGCCTAAAACTAGGTTAACAATGCTCAAAACCCGTGGAAACGAACTAACAAGGTCTAAAAGAATATAATCTACAGAATGCTCCCAGATTTAGATCGTCATAATTTACTTAACATCGCGAAAAAACGCTTCGGAAACACCCGACTGATACCCGCGCCACGCAAGAGAGGGTGCCACCACCTCGGCAAATGCACGATTGTCAAGAGAATCGCTGGGTTGCCCCAGCGATTCCAGGGCCTACACAAGAACGATATTAGCGCATGATTTAGCGCTAATATCGCCTTATGCTTTAGAAGCACTCTTAGCAATTTGACGTAAATTATTGGGATTAAATCTTGGTTATTTTGAAAGTTGATAATAATTTAGACTATGTAAGTATATTTTGCGCTGGGGTTGAGCACGGATAGCCTTGTTTTAGGCCCCAATTGGCCACTACGTGACGATGCAACATGAGAGAGTGGATGAACGACAAGCCTGGCCCCCAAAGATGTACGCACTTAGAAGGGCAGCAAGCGAGACCATTCTTATTAGTCAGTATTCCGTGAGCCACGCAAGTGAACTCTCTAAACTTAGCGGTGCATGATTATCACATGGTGACATAACAATGGCGAAGCGTTTCGGCCTACAACACGTAACTAGGCTTATGGCGTCTGGCGTTAGACAAACAATATTTGATAAACAAAGCAATTTATTGTCCAATATGTGCAGAGGACACGAGAGCAGCACGATCGGTTAAAACGGTATGTTGCGTCTTTCACTTTCATTCGGCTTAAGATGAAATAGAAAAAAACAACAAAAAAACTTCTTTTGCTAGGCGAGAAGGTGACACATTCACTGATCGGATTGCTGCAACCCAGCCTCAATGATGACGAAGACATTGACAACTTGAAGCTATCGTGTATTGTACCCTCATGATCAAGGCCCTCCTTGAGAGCGGTTCTTGTTAAGTTGGTGTGTTTTCGTTTGCGCTTAGCATTCTAGTGTAGTAGGCCCCCAAGCATTTGAATCATAGTCCATCGCTTTTTGACGTCAGCGGTTGAATGAAAATGATGCGCGCAGGCAGCAAAGTCATGTCAGAGTCATCATTTCGATGCAGTGAAAAAAGTTCAAGGCTCGTTTGACGCCTGCTTCTACGCAGGCTATTCATCCGTAAAGGAAGCAAGTTGTTGCACGTCGTCAGAAACAGAACTTTCCTGTAGGAATGTTGGGTAAGGTAGCCGACATAACCAGTCCAAAAAAAAAAGGACCTCAAAAAGACGTACTCTAGTATGGTGACGTTAACCCTAATGCCGCGTTTGTGCTGTCCTCCTCGTGTGTGTTGTGTTTATGTTTGCGTGCGCGCTTCCGTTTACCTACTGTGAACCTCTGCGACTGCAGGAGGCATTTTTAAGTGCTTCGAATTTCAGGCCCTACAAGGTGCAACAGACGATCCCTGGATTGATACATTCTACGACATTTTGTGCAACAATGGACGACACTGTACTATAAGGGACAGTGCAAGGAATTTTCAGAGATTGGTAGCTACATGTGTGGAAACGAAGCGACCTGTCTCTTGCCCTGAATATGTTAGGCCAGAGTTCAATCGTGAGCCGTGATAATGAATGAAAAAATGGGTGATTATGTGACTTCTATTCAACAGCAAGCCATGCATTCCCATGGGCAAACATAATAGACACCTTGGCGCACGCATTATTTACCAAAATACCTAGGTAGCCATTCACCGAGATAATGTGAGGGTAAGGCCTACCGAAGTGCTGCAATAATGAGACAATTTGTGTTATTATGAATAAAGCAAACATGGGGATGCGCGTTCAATCGTAGATGAGTAATGGTACTAGCGCTTACATTATTAGCCAGAACTCGATGCATAGAAGAAAAGCATAGTATTATATGCTTAACGTCGGAGATACTATCACCACAGGGGAAAGAGAAAGAGAGAGATAAAAGCAAGAGAGCAAAAGCATGCACGCTAGGCAGGTCGGTTTGCTACTCTGCACTTGTGCTTGGGGTAAAGGCAGGAAAAAGGAGCAGGAAAGTGAAGTTTGCCCGCCCACTGCAGTCATTCATTCACATCCGTATCCTTAGAAGAACGCACTGGCGGTATTAGAGGAGTTCAGGTTTACGACGCTCCATTACAGGGCCCGATAAAGTTGCTGCCCGAAAAGGAATGGCTGCTGGTTCTGTCGAGCGTAGCGCTGATGGTAGACTTGTCTTTGTCCTCCGGAGCGGCGACAATCGCGCGGAAGGTGAGCAACTATCAATTTTCTCCCATCACTTCAGATTCTGGACTTGTGGCCTTTCCGATGACATAGAAACAGGCATAAGCAAGGGCTGCCTCAAGGCACAGACGACAGATGAGGCAAGTCATGACAAACGGTGTGGAAGGCCGAGCTTTCACAGAAAGATCCGGAGAGAGGCACTGGTTTTTAAGGAATGTTGAACTGCAGTGTTCGAAGGTAAGCTTACGTGCAGACGCGCGGAGTTTTGGAGTAGCAACGCAATCCGCATGGTCACGTGTAGATGAAGCGGCTGCATCTCCTTCGTCATTTCCGATGATACCACAGCGGCTTAGCACCCATTCATTCTAGGACTGCATCGTGTCTTTTCTCATCTCCTCAGTGGCAAGTTTATCTTGTCTTCGCAACAGGTTGTTCGCGGTGTCCACGGTGCAACGCAGCCAGATGAACTCTGGAGGGCTGACTTGGAATCACAGAAGGTTGACCATTCCTGGACTGTTTCTTGAATGACTAATTGAAGCGTTGCACGCAAGTCTGCAAGTCCGGCAGCCGTTGATGATGTCAAGTGTCATATCATGAATTTTGTTTGAATAGCTTCAGCTGACACAAACACTGCTCGAAATTCATCACTGTCATTGGGCAGGTTAGCGGTGGAACCGCAGGGCGAAATCACAAATGAGGTAATGCAGTATGGTATGGGCCGGGCGTCTTTCCATTAAGAGAAGTGCAGATAAAAGTTAGTTTTGCAGACAGACACAGAATTGCAGCTGAAAATAAATGCATGACAGATGTGCACAAATATCTCTATCAAGGCAAGCGTGGAAACGCAATGGAGGAAGCAGTCAAGAAACTTGGCAACGAAGCGTAGAGTAATTGAAAGTGTGAAAAGAAATTGCAGGGGGACCTAAAGTAAAGTGAGAGAATTGGGTACAGTAAATGGTTCACAAAATATGAAAACAAATAAAAAGCTCCATGAAGCTTTCACAAACGCGGCAAAAACGAAACCAGAAGGAAGAACTACGTGATAACACAAATGTCGTGCATTGATACTTGAGCATCAATATGACTGCCTGAAGGCAAAACCCCGCCAGGGCAAATGAGGCTGTTGCAACAAAAGTCAGGAATATACTCATCATACTATCACATAGCATCGACCATTCAGAGGCGCTTGAATTCATAGTTATCGGAAGCATTAATAGCAATAGACATGTAAAGTAGTGGTGGGAAGAAAAACAGGGAAGTTGATAGAACGGGAGCCGTTAGGCTTATGTTCATTCTAGAAATATACGCGTTAATGAAGATTCAATATCTCAGAAAGAGATAGCCAAAATACTAGAATGCAATAAATGCAATTTTAGAAAAGTGGCGCTGATCAGAACTATTGTCTTGGTTATGGATTTACGTTCTTGGTATCTGACCTCCCTTTAAATGGCTCTGTCAGGCCCGTAGCCAGGGGGCGGGCTGCCCCCCCCCCCCGGAATTGTGATGACACATGGAGTTTTATCGAAAATAAACGAAGAAAATAGGTGTTTTTCTCAAATAGTCAAGGCTTTCCGGAAGTGGGCCCTCCCCGAAAATACTTTCTGGCAACGGGCCTGGGCTCTGTTATCAGCAAACTGCCATGCCGGTGCGGCTAGACCTTTTCTCGGCTTGACGTGACGGAATACGCGGAAAAGGAATAGAGTTGAGCAGAGAGAACCAAAAGAAGAAAGTAGTGTGTATCTCATTTATAATCAAGAACCATTTAACTTAAACTATAACATGTTTCGAGTTACTGTTTGAAGCTCAGCCCCGCCACGGTGGTCTAGTGGTTATGGCGCTCGACTGCTGACCCGAAGGTCGCGGGATCGAATCCCGGCCGCGGCGGCTGCATTTTCGATGGAGGCGAAAATGTTTGAGGCCCGTGTACTTAGATTTAGGTGCACGTTAAAGAACCCCAGGTGGTCGAAATTTCCGTAGCCCTCCACTACGGCGCCTCTCATAATCATAGCGTGGTTTTGGGACGTTAAACCCCAGATATTAATGTTTGAAGCTCACTCAGTGGTTCTCTATTGTTCAAGATAAGAAATGATGAACTAGTAGGAAAATATCAGCACTACATGAAGCAGTTCATTACGTCGTCTGGACTGTGAGCTTATCGCCTCTACTCGCCCAGTGTAACTTCTTACTTTGATCACGCTTAGCTGGCTCAAGCAGCAAAACTGACCGTAGAAGTTATGCTTTCTGATAAGACAGAAATTCATGGAAGAAAGAATAGTGTATGCGGAAAAAAACACCTTCACAGACGTTATGATTCTCAAGTTCGACAGACAAAAATTGTAGTCTGCGTCATGAAGAATAGGCGCACGTGCGATATCTTAGACTTTTGCTTGAAATAAGCGGGAAACGTGAGTATTGTCGGAAAATTCGGCAGAAAACGTTGAAGTCTGTTGCAATTTTATCGAGACGCCACCTTATCAACCACTCTTTAGGTAAGCATTCTTGCTATTTTGGCATTATTTCTTTGGAGTCGCAATCAACAAGTCCGGTGAGTCTCTTCGGAGCCTTTTCTTCGCCATTTTCGATACGATACTGACCTGCGAATCGGGACACGTAATCCAAAATCGTGTATATCTGCGGGCGGTTAAGAGAATAAAATGGTAAGTTTTGGATAAACTGAACACAGTGACTTTCGCAGGCAGGTCCACATTTTATCACAGCTATACCAGAGGGCCCTTTGAAGTTTCAACAGTGACGCGCCGCTTCGAGTGGCAGTGGTGGATCGAAGTAATCTGTATCGAAAGGGATCTCAGACATAAAGAGAACATCAAAACAGGCACTCTTCGCGAACAGCCTTTGAGAATAATTACGCATTACGTAATTGCAGCCGAGAGCTGGGCTATCTTGGAACTGTCTTTTCGTGCTTGGTGGTGCAACCTTATCGCCGTTCCCCATATCATCTTCAAAACTTCGTCCAAACTTCAGACTTCGTTAGCACATGTAACCTGTCAAACAACGAATTACGTTCCATAGAGTGCAAAAGCGAATACCCGACTGCGCGCGCAGGCTGCTCATATTGTCACGCTTTCCTTTTCGATATCATGTACTGCGGAAAAATGTGTTTGTTGCCGGCTGTCTCTTCTGGGTGCCATACCTTAATACTTCTCGAGCCACCTACAGCAACGTTACTCATAGCAAACATCAAGGCACGCGATTTTCTGTATGCTCCCAGTCCGCACGTCCCTGACCGTGATGTCACTGAACTCTTTGAAAGCAATTATCCAGTCTTTCACCCTTCCCGGCGAGTTCGCGCTGTAAAGACAACTGGTGGTTTTCGGGCTTTATGGCACGGCGGCAGCGAATGACTTGAGCAGCAGGATGAAGCTCTTGGGCGCGTTCTCGTTCGCGTCGAGCGCGGGCAGCTTGTCGAGAGCGTTGCATTCCTCCGAGCCGCTCTCGTATCGGCCACAGAAGACCTTGACCAGGTTGTGCAGGACGTATTCGGCCGACTCGCGGACGTACTGGATCGCCTTGGGGTCTTTGCAGTTCTCCGTCAGGCTGGTCTGCTTGCAGCTGTACATCTTGCTGTACTCACTGTATAGAAAGATCAGAATGAAGAGAAGTATTCACTATTGTAATGAGTGTGTAGGTTCTGGATGCCATGCTTTTTACAATCGCATAATTGTAAACGTAGCAAAACAGAATGCTGGCACATAGATATAGAGAGCCCGCTACTCCTTGGCTTTTTGAGCAGGAGTTGTTTTGTATACATGTTAGCATAGTTTTCTCGGAGGAAGAGGAAACTAACAACCTACACACACGCAGCAACATGACCACCATCAGGGCTTGTTGCCGAGCTAGTTGGTTCGTTATTTGAGAAAATTTGGTACGGCGCAAACAGGACGGGGACGGAGTGAAGTGTCTGTGTCTGGGACGAAGTGCCTGTCAGTTGGCGTCTTCACTTCGTCGCCGTCCTTTATGCGCCATACTAATTTTTTACAGGTTCACCATACTATCAGTGAAAACAGGTACTCGATTATTTTGATGCCACCTGAAGTGCGTGAAAAATGCAACTACAGGTTAAAGCAAAATCGTATTCTCGATACCCCTAGACAACACGACTGAGCACAAAACCTTCCCAGTCTTGAACATAGGGAAAATCATAGTAATAACAAAGGCACATGTTTTCAACAGTTCGGTTGTATTTTCTTAACACAACCCTTCGTTTTCCTCAAAATTTCAACGTCATTCACTGTTTATAAAAACTGCACTACAGATACTGCGAAATACGAAGTTAGGGGGGAGGCACGAAACGAAGTGGACACTACAAGAGCAAACTATCAACTGAATTTTATTGAACAAAACTTGAAGGTAAGAAGACATCCAGGAAAGGGAAAGATCAGTTTGCGGAGAGGGTGGAGAGGGGGGGGGGCAACCTTGCTGCATTGCCTTCATGTGCTCCACGTGGGGTGATTGCGATGAGGTGAATGGGTGATTACGATTGCGAAAGTGGCGAAGGCTCAAAGTTCTTTTCCGAGTGCGCTGACTCAATTGCTATCTCTGGCTTCTGATGAATTCGATTTCCGCGGCGGTTAGTAGAATGCAGCTTGTACTGATCTCTCCCTTTCCTGGATGTCTTCTTACATGGTTTCCTTGTTGTGCTGCAGATGACGAGACGAGGACGGTAGGTCGATACAGGGACACAGGACAGGTGGTGCACCACCTGTCCTGTGTCCCTGTATCGACCTCCCGTCCTCGTCTCGTCATCTGCAGCACAACAAGGAAACCATGAACGACCACCAACTAGCCCAATTCATCGCTCTTCTAAATGTCTTCTTACCTTCATTTTTTTGTTCAATAAAATTCAGTTGATAGTTTGCGCTTGTAGTGTCCACTTCGTTTCGTGCCTCCCCCCTAACTTCGTATTTCGCAGTAACTGTAGCGCAGTTTTTATAATCATGAAAAAACCAACTAGCCCAATACCTCACTTTGCTTATGATCATTCACTGTAAGCAGCGGGGAAGGTGCGTTGATCGTCAAACGTGTCACGTACGTACTCATAATGAAAAATCCGTGAATGATGAAGCAGTTTCAATAAAAATGTCAAGAAGCAGCGCAGGAAAGAAGTGAAGAACGATATTAAGAAACTTGGAAAGCAAGAGCAGCGCGTAAGTTCAAGTTAACATTGAACCAGCTGAAGGGCACGTGAACTACTCAGAAGGCTTAATAAATTATTCAAATTAATTAAAAATTTATAGAAAATAGCAGCAGTTAATGTATGAAATAAATTAATATGGTCAACGGGTTCGGCATTGTAGAAAATTTCTTGCAGATAGAACCAATTTGTTGTGATTAAGATATTGTATCTAGGCGGCAGTAAAACCAAGAAACTTTGACCCAGTTCAATTCACGAGTAGTTTTCCTTCATAATTTTTCACCTTACGCTGCTGCTTGTTATATTCCTCTTGTCCCGCTTGTGATAGTCATCGATCGGTTTAACTTCTCAAAGCAAGCTACATTCTTGGGGAAGTACTTTAATGGATAACTTGGGACCAGATTCGTCAATGCCACCATTTGCTTGTTATACACTGTGTTACGGATACCTTTAGGCAGTTGTAGCAACGGAGATTAGCTAATACTCGTGCTCCGCTCATCAATAAGACCGGCAGTTGCCTACGCCGCTCTTGAGAACGGATGCTCAACGGCAGTTGCAGTCAGGCGATATCAATTGAATCGAATGAGAAACAAAACAGGCAGAAGATAGCTTTCATCTTTGAGTCGTCTTAGGGCAAATGCATCAGGGACCGTGTGACGTTTCCGATCCTAACTTGCGGCTTCCTCTGCCACACGCACTCTCCCATCGGGAAGCAACTTTTTTGCGTAGTGTGTGCTTGGGGGGTACATATGCAAATGCCCTAATATTTTCTAGTGATAGCCAGCTACATACTGCTCAACTTTGGTGGTTGATAGTAGGTAATTATATACTCCTTCTATGCTGCTCCACATCCTTAGACGCTCGACAATGTGCTGTGCAAGCTATGCTCTTAGCCGCTTATATGAGTGGCCACTCTCGGGTGAGGAAATGCGGGGAATCGCTTTGGAAAGACCCTGCCGCACGTCTTGTTGGCGAATGGACTTTACGAGCACTCGTGACTGTCAGTAAATCCTACTGCGTGAGCCTGGCCGCAACAACTGATTCACTATTTTAACGCGACAGCGTTAAAGAGCTCGTTTGGAAGGATTTCTGGTGTTGGCGTCATTCGTTGTGAGCGACGAATCAGCATTCTCAGTGAACGAAAATTCGACATACACGCAAACAATTAAACAAACGAATAAATAAAACAATTTATTAAAATTTTTGGTTCGAGCGGGAATCGAACCCAAGATTTCCGCACGGCAAACAGCTGTTACATCACAGAGCCAACCCCGTGCTTCAAAGTATTTCAGAAGAAACCCTACACGAATGCAATGCAGTGGGACGAGTCTCCTTAACGCATATAATATTGCCTGGCAGAAGCGTAGAATCGCGTCAGGTGTCAAAACATGTGAATTGCGGAATGAGTGGTTGGTCTAAAGGTCCAACCATTTAGAAAGTGCGCGGGCATAATTAATCAGAATTATCAGCAACAGCATCAACCAAGTGTGCAGCTACGCCGGTGCGCGCGTTGCTATACGGACGCGTAGTGGTTACTTCGCCACATGGCGAAAGGAAGAATTACGCCGTAGCGGGCACTTCGCAGCTGTACTTGCAGCATGATAGTTTGAAAGGGCCTATGTTACGCGCACAGAGGTTTCCTTCCTTGCAGCACAGTTGAGGTGTCCACTAGCAATTAAGAAAGCGATGTCAACGGGGCGCGATTACGCTATCGTATTCTACTCTTGAAGGAGAAGCTCAAGCGTCCTCCTGGTTCTTTTTTTCTTGTTTTGGTTGGCCCAAGCGTGTCACGTTTTTCCATCGTCAAAGTGTTAGTTGTGATCACTTGTTTTACGTACCAGCACGCGTAGCGTATTTTCTGCTTGGGTGGCGCCTTGAGAGCGATGCGATACAGATCATCCCGGAAATTGTGCACGCATTTGTGGATCCGGTCACCGGCCTTGTTTAGGCAGGGGGCGCTCTTTAGGTAGCCTGCACGCATTGGAAGAAATTAGCAAAGAATCTCTGCGGTTGTGGATGAATGAAAAGCATGTCATTGAGCATAAACGTTTTGCAATATTTTCCGTGGCAATGTTCGCTTCGTATGTAATACATGCTTCCTTGCATGTTCTCTTTTCCTTCCCCAACAGGCTTTTTTTATGCAGTGGTCCAATTATTTTCAAGAAGAAATGCAAAGAAACCAAACGAAGTTTCAAACTTCGTTTGTACCCCCCCGGCCCCCCTTCGAATAAATTTCTGCCTAACCCTCTGATGTTGTGTGCGTGTGCGCGTGTGGTGCACATGTGTGTTTGCATATATGGGTGCGCACGCGCGTGGCAGTTTATAAAGCGATCGAAAGCACCAGAGGTAAATAGAAAATGTGACTATCACCAGTTATCTTCTTTTGCCTTTTCAGAGCATTTACATATGAGTATAATGTAGCGATTACTGCGCATGCACACGAATGACTGATTTTCTACACTATATCTCGCATTGACTGGTTGTTCTCTTTTTTGTGTGTGTGTGCGTTTGTGTCAGGATAGTCATGAAGGCATCGTTTGTTCTGAAATACGTGTGGTTCTTCGTTTGTACTTATTTCTATCTGTGTCCCAGTGACGACATGTCGAGCTTTTTTTTGCGACGTTGTCGCTGTTACCGTCTTCTGGATTATCCGCGTATCAGTAACATAAAGACATGTTTCTGAAGGGACTAGGGCAAAGAATGGGTGTTCATTTTCTTCGTACGCGAATATTGGCTTTATGCAATGGTACAACTAGTGCGCTTCTATTTGCTACGTCCATTTCCTTCTCCTCCGGCGTGGTCTTCTGACAGCGTAATGTACCAAAGAAATAGACATAAATAAGACACAGTGAAGAATGAAATCACACGTGACACCTGTTTGCGTGAAAGGGCACCCGGTTGCGAGAGTAGTAGCCGGGGTGCTGTTTAGTGCACTATATACATTACGCTTGTGGTCCGGGTGCGTAGCGTCGCACTTCCGCTCCGTTTCCTCCTGCAGCGTTATCAACGCCGTGACGGCCGAGCCGCGAAAGAAACCCAGGAGGCAGCGCTCCGAGTACTCGTTGGCGCAGTCGATGCCCTTCAGCTGGCGCCTGCGGAGATACAGAATCGATGCGCTCAAGAGCAGCAGTAGAGAGCACCGAGTACAGCAGCCAAGCTATATATCATAATCGGACTTTCTACATCACTAAAGAACATAACATTAGTACGAAAGAAGAAGTACTGGCTAGCCTTGAGAAACGAACTTAGTGGAAACTAGTGCACACTATGAAGGGGAAGTAAGATAGAAAGGCAGGGAGGTTAACGAAGCACATACGTTGTTGGTCGATATAAACACATACGGGACATCATCAATCAACTAAAGTAATAAAGGTTTCCGTATCCCATGTCTTTCGCGTTCCGGCGGCTGTACCGCACAAGTGGCCGGTAACGGACATAATGCAAACAAGTAGCGGATGTTGTGCACGCCTTTGTGTGCGCGTATATATTGCTTATGTGCAGGGTCGTCAACATGTAACGTGAGCACCTCATTTGTATTCAAGACATCATAGAAGCCGGGGTTTAGCTCATAATACAGAAAATTATTTTTTTATGCAAAAAAGACCCTAAGGTCCTCATCACGAGGGTACTCAGGGTGGAGAGACAGGCATCGGTTACAGGTCATGCATCTCAAAAGTTGTAACTACAGTACAAAGTAAATGGAGTCAAGAACAATGTGCAAAATTCATTTTCAAACAGATCACAAACAAGAAACAGCAGCCGAAATCACCAGATAAACACCGCAATGAGCGATAAACAGAAATTTAAAATACTAAGATTAGGTGGCAAGTTGTGCGTGAATAATATCTTGAAATTTGCTAAGGCTGTGTTTTCTGGCAATGTCTGATGGTAATTCGTTCCATTCGGTTATTGGGCGCGGCAAGAATGGATGTGCATGATGGAAGGCTGGCAGATTATGCGTTTGAATTTCTGTGTATGATCAAGACGTGGGAAGTTAACTAATGGTGACTGAAAAAACTCATCGGTGAAGTGAGGGTTGATGATGAAGTTTATGGAACAGTGATAACCGGGAGATTTTACGGCGAATCGCTAGGTTGGCTAACTCACCTTTTTTTTTTTTAATGGTGACGCTAGTGTAACGTGAATAATCACAAACGATTAAACGCACAGCACGGTTCTGCAAGGCTTTTGTGTTATTAATGATAGCTGTCTGTTCGTGGCCTCAGAACACACTACATACGAATCATGGTGTTTATGGACACCGTGATCCGATGTCATAAAACGGATATTTCCCTCGTGAACTAGAATAAACGCCCTACCTTTACCGGCTTCAATACTGATAAGGTGTTCACCTAAGACGTGGTTGACCCCGTACATGCTTGTTTGCACGTATTACAGCCAACTGTATACGCCTAGATCAGGGGCCTCAAACACTCGGCCCGCGAGCCTCTCGCTTGTGGCCCGCACTTGACTGTCTTCGCCCCACATTTTTCTTCTTAAGTATGTTCGTGAGTTACACAGGCATGACTGGCATTGTTTTCGTGAGGCACCTCATGTGGTCACCATATGCTGAAACCTAACCATGAAACAAAAGCTATATTTCAGAATCGCCACCAAGATTTTAAGCATTTCGGAGATCGCTATGGACACGTTGTTCGAATCGTGCCATCAAATCTTCAGAGGTGACCCATATATGACATGTTGGAAAGGTTTTCTTGCAAATTTCTTTGAAATGGCAACGTTTGCTGCCTATTTGTACACCCTCCCCCCCCCCCCCACCCCCCCGCTCCTACCTTCCTCACTGCCCCGGCCCTTGCGGGACTAAATTGCCTGGCTGCGGCCCGCTGGCTGAGGTGAGTTGGAGACCCCTGGTATAGGTTGTGGCGCATCGCATCAGGGGCTGCGTATAACAACACTTTTCTTCTAACGTATGAACGCGATTGCGTTGAAGAGCTCGTTTCACGGAAACACCAGTGTCGGTGTTTCCGTGAAATACCGGCGTCGTTGGTTGTGAGCGAAAAATTGGCGTTGTCCGTGAGCGAAAATTCAAGATAGATGCAAATAAATAAATAACAAAGATGTTCGGTACGAGTGCGAACTGAACCCAGGCCTTCCGCATGGCAAGCAGGTTTTCTACCACAGAGTCATGCCACTGCTTGAAACTGATTCTGAAAAATAAAAAGCTATACGAATGCCGTGTAGAGCAAGGAGTAACGCATATAATATTGCGTGGCAGAAGCGCTTAATCGGACCAGGCATGAAAACATGTGAATTACGCAACGAGAAGGGGGTTTAATGGCGCATCCATTACACAGTGATCGGGCATAATTAATCGTCAGCAGCAGCAAGAGCATCGACGAAGTGTGCAGGTACGTGTGTTACCTCACGGAAGCATGGTGGGTACTTCGCACTGAATACTTTTCAGGAGTTTCGGAGCAGCACAGCGCCTGGTTCTGTCTGGAGTCAATGCGTGGAGGGCAAAGACTGGGCTCATGAGGACTGCGTGGGGCGCATGGAGTGAATTTGAAGTGGGTCTACTTCAAGAACTGAAAGAACAAAATTTTTCACACTGTCTCTTCCTGCCTTATACAGCGTCTCGTTTGGCCCCGCAGGTTGGGGCAAAATGAGACATCTGGTGCATTCTTTGTTTCTTTTTAAAATAATATTTTGAGCAGTCGCAGCATGGCCATATTTATGTAACACATACCTTGTACCCAAAAGAAAGTTCCTGTATTGACATGTAATGGTAACGAGTGAAATAAAAAAATATTCACTATTTTCAATTTTGTTGCGTTTTGCCCCGCCTTACCCTACTTGCAGTAGGCATTCTAGGAAAGTCTGAGACAGCCAATCTTACGCCCACTGACGTTCCTCTCCTTGCGGCACGGTTTAGGTGTCCATCGAGGAGCGAAGGCAGGCTAATGAACGAGAAGGCGACGCGAACGGGGCCCGACTACGCTGTCGCGTTCTACTCTTGAAGGCGCAGCTCAAGCGTCCTCTAAGCTTTTTTGAGGTTGACTAATCCTGCGTTCTTGCGCCGAAAAAATGAACACGGCGCAAAAGCAACTATAAAGGTATACGACTGTGCCGACGTGACGAATTGGCGTGAAAAATCTTGCCTCAAGGACAAGACCACTTGTACAAGAAACGAATGGCATCCCATTTTTAGCACTTTCGAAGCAACGGCATTTCTTATGTTATACAGGATTTCATTTTGAAACCGCCTCTGGCCGCCGTTGATGAGATGATATGCGTCAAACACAAGAGAAACACCGGGATCTTTGTGTGCACAAATGTACTCAATCATGAAAACACATAAACCCACTATAGCAATATTCACTATAACAGACCCACCTCAGTCGCAGCTTCGCTGGCTTCCACATCCACAGTAGTGAAAGCACTCTGACTCTTGTGTGCATACATGTTTGGCCTTTTTAGAGGCGAAGCTTCTTAAGGCGGCACCCGTTCGTCCCTCGTAGTAGTGCGTAACCAGTCGTAACGCTAGTACCAGATCTTGACTTCCAAGGTGGTGCCGGCGGGAGATTTTTCCTGTGCGTTGTTGAACAATAAAAAATTCGCCGCGTGCGCGTTAACTAAAAGCCGAATTCTTCTGTCTCTCATTCCCCATTAGCAGCCATTGGCATGTTCCAGTAGGAAACGTTAGTAGAAGTAGAAGTGTAAGTGTTAGCTAAAAGCCGACTTCTTCTGTCTCTCATTCCCATTAGCAGCCATTGTTTACCTCCAAGGTAGTGCCTGGTGAGATTTCTCCTGTGCGTGATTAAACAATAAAAATTTTGTTCAAAACGCCGTTGATTGATGAAATAAACCAACGAAAGACGCCAGATGTTTTCTCAAAGCAAAACGAAAGAACGCCAGATGTTTCTAAAGCAAAACGAAGAGACGCCAGCTGCTTAACGAAAGACGCCAGATGTTTTCTAAAGCAATGGTTTTCTAAACAATGAAAATTCACAGCGTACATGTAAAATTAAAGTGAGCTGCAAGTCGTCATAACTCATCGAACCTTTAGTATAAACGCGCCCGATCTCACGTCGGTGATGCTGCACTGGGCAGAATTCACGGAAGATTCAAGGTTTACCGATGAATCTCCGCAGCTTCGCCCGCTCATCATCATTCCCTCCGTGGATATGCTGTGATTTTTTTTTTTGCATTTATATGTGAGGAGCCACCCGAGAACGGTGTGTTGCGGCAGTGACGAAGGAGACAGACGAAGTGTATAATAAAGATCGATCTTATTACACTTCTCGTGTGCACGTGTGGGGCATATGTGTGCATGTGGGTATGTGGTACGGATACGCGTGGTAGCACGTGCATATACATGTAGGTGTCTCCATCTCTAAACGTATGCATGTCATGTACGTGTGCTCCTATGTTTAATGTTTGTGCGTGTGTCCGCATGTGCGTGTCTGTACGCGTAATGTAGGTTCGACATGTAAGCTCTATGTGGGTGGACATGTGCGAGCGCATATGTGTACGTATGTGTATTCGTGCCTACATTTAAACGTCCACGCATCCGAGCGGGCGCCAGTATAATGACGTTAATTTGACGTGCGTAGTTCCATTCGCACTTGTATTCCGACTTGTTTGAATAAGTTCTCGCCTTAGCCAAGTGTCATATTCAAGTTCATCGCCTATGTGCAGCGCCACCCGCTGCCGCACTCACTTGCAGCTCTCGGCGAGGTGCGTCTCGTTCTCCGGCAGCCGTGGTTCGTGTCCGAAGCAAATGAACTCCGTCCCGCAGGCATCGATGGCGTCATCTCCGCAGTCTGGATTGTCACGCACGTACTTTGCTCCTGCGCACAATACAATACCGACAAGGTCATCGGTTATTTCGAAACTCGTGGAACTAACGAGTAAATTCTCGGTCGGGGCAAACTTCTAAAGACTATATTGCGGATGGGTTTCGGTGCCGCCATATTGCGTTATCATCGCCGTTTTGTATCTTTAACAACTAAACGAACAGCGCCACGGTAGACGCATACGAATGAAAACGGTTGGGCTGGCGCATTCGACGTTTCATGACTGTGTTAACTTCATGTCCTGACATACAAAAATAAGAAAACGTTCGCGCCGCCCAAGGTGTCGGCGCACATGCGTCACGTAAAACCGTCTCTATACTGTTGAAATGCATGTGAAACGTAAAAATGCTTTTATGCGACAACATAGCGACACTTAAGGGGTGTGTATAATAATGATTGTTGGGGCTTAAAGGGGAACTCCGGTGCATTTTTGACCATATTGAGATAATGCAGTTTTCAAATAGTATTAACAGTCCTGTAACAGCAAGGGTGACTCATTTTGCTGAGATACTAGTCAATAATTTTAAATAAGCAATAAACGATGAGTCGAAACCGAAACAAGGATCTAAGCTGCTACGTGATGGGTATGCGATGACGTCACGAAGTCCGCTACACGCCGCCACGGCTGGCCAGTGTGTAAACATAGCACACGCGCTTCTACCACGCGAAAAGCAAGCTGGCGATGTCATCCGACGCGGAATAAAGCTGTGCCAGCCCGTCTCAACTCACCAGTGATGAGTTCAGTGATGATTGCAGCTACTATACGAGCGCGGGAGCATCGCCTTTTGATTTCTACCCGCCGGCGCGTGAAGTAGCTCACGTGCCCCGCATCGATCTCCTTGTTGCTCATTACTGTGCGTGCTTACTGTGAGACCCGATGTCAATAACAACTAAGACGCTATGCAGCTAACAAAGCCGAACATTGCTCGCGTCGTCGCCGCCTCGTAGAAGAAAGCGCGCGCTGCAACCGTGTGCTGGGCGAGGCGGGGTCGGAAAAGAGTAGGCACGTTAAGTCACTTACGCAGGGTGGCCCGCGCTAACAGGCCTGATTCCAAAATTGTCTACCAATTTTAAAATTTGTTTCCTAAAAAACTAAATGACTTACGGTTGTATAATTTCGCACATATCATCAGGGTACCGAAGAGAACAAATGTTGAAAGTTTAATTGAAATCGGTGAATATCGAAAAATCCCCGGAGTTCCCCTTTAACTCCCCAAAACCACGATATCGTTATAAGGGACGCCATAGTGGAGTGCTCCAGCAATTTAGCGACCTGGTGTTCTTGAACGTTCACCTAAATCTAAGTACACGGGCCTCAATCATCCTCGCCTCCCTCGAAAATGTGGCCGCCGCGGCCAGGATTCGATCCCGCGACCTTCGGATCAGCAGTCGAGCACCATAGCCACTGGACCACCGTGGCGCGTTCAAGGGGTGTGCAAACTAGGGTGTTCCGGGAATCGTAATTAGTCTAAGCTAACTCGGCGTTTCTCCTCAGTTCGCTTTCAATACAGGTAAAGGCTAGGCGAGAAAATATTATTTTATTATAAAACTTTCCACCACGCTACCGTGCTCCGTAGGCTATCGCGGTCGGCTCCATAACACTGAACACACGCACGTGCAAACGCACTCACCAGGCCAAATAACCAGACACAACCACACGCTCAGCTGCCCCTCGGAAGCGAAAGGACGTCTTGCTCAGTTAAGCGCACTAAGTGCCCCAACCCTTTCACTTCGAGGGCGCGACCCCCATCTCTCCCTTTTCAACGTCTTCGTCTCCTGAAAAAAAGATTCCGTGGGAGAAATTGATCTTTTGTTTACTGTGCCTCGTTTCTAGAGCGTGACACGTGCCATTCGTCGTGGCTCTTTGTATTTGTCTCGGCTTGTTCCGCACTGGCACAAGTTACGAAGCGGATGACAACACCTGCCTGACCCTCGGCCTGCGCAGTGATCCGCCGCACATGCCAGGGTAGCGTCCGGCATTGCCGTCGAGTCTCTCGACAGTGAGCATGCGATACAATTTCAGTTTGTTGCAATAGGACCACTGTGGAGTTTTCTTTTGTTTGTTTTTTTCCTGAAGTGACTATGCAAGCAAGACTTGGTTACTCGCGTTTCAGCTATGGTATAAGATTGCCTTCAAAAGACTAAAGTAAACAATAAATCGGTTCTTATCGACAAAAATATTCTTTGAAAACTTTACTACCGTTAATGTCACCATTACAGGTTTAGTAATACAACAAAAAATGGAGGCCGAAGATTAATTTTTAAAATTTTGGGCCGAAATCACCGCGCAAGAATGTTGGTGACGTCACTGACGTCACCCACATTCATGACGTGACATTGATGTCAGTGATGCAGAAGTTGTTTTTTTAGTATTTTTCCCACATTGCCTGAATAAACTGTTATGAAATACAGTAGGTCAAGTCTCGGGCCTCCTTAGAGCGTACTGTATTTCACTTTTATTGATTAAGAACTGCGCAGGAACGCCGTAAAAAGTTATAGCGTCATGGGGATTGACGCAAGTATGTACGTCAGTACGACATTGCTATCTGCTTTTTCTTTTCTCGCGTTTTCTCGCTTACCACGCGTCTTTTCGAGCCCTTTGTGCTTTGTTATTGTGAAACGGTAATTTACTAATACGAGAAAAATACTTTTTACCTCGCTAGTGTTCAATAAGGTGACAGGCAAGGTAGTGTTTTCGCGTCATGGTTATTTTATTTCTGCATGCATAAAAATGTCTACTCAGAATTTTTTATTTATAAGACATTAAGTAGTGGAGAAGAGCGAGTGAGATGAAAACAGGCAGCAACTTTACGGTATGCACACAAGACTGGTTCAGTAGCAGGAAATACAATTGACTCCAATATTTTTGTTCTGAACATAAAATAAAACAGCGAGAAGGCTGGTGTTTCACCGCAAATCAGAATAAAATTATAACAACCGGTGAAGAATATACGCGTGAGATAAACAACGAAATAATTGTTCTCGTGGAACATCATTTTATTTAGGTTGAAAATATGTATATCAAGACGAGAGTTCAATCAGCTTTAAAAATGTCCGGGAAGAGCAGTATGCTAAAAATATAGAGATACGGGTGGACTTTAGGGATTAGGAAAGACAGAGATGTTCACCTTAAAACTGAAATCTGTCTAGATTGCAGGCTTTTTTTTTTTTTTCCTGTGGTGATATATTGGTACGAATGATGAACATTACGTAAATACAAAAGGAAATAGCTTAGTACTTTCGTCTGCTACTTTGGCTGCTGGCATAAAGGTTGAGAATTCAAGGAAATGCAAAACGGTAGCGCTCAGGCATGTACCATACAGCGCTTCAGGAACGCGAAAGGCAGAGTTCGTAGCTTGAGCAGTGAACGCGGGAAGGCGTCTCGCTTCCCGCTGACTCTGCACCTAAGGAGGATTTGAAGAATTTCCTTGTGTAGTTGAAGTAGTACTAAATCCTACACTAAATGCATCTCCACTAGCTTTAAACATGAGAAAGTGCGTAGCACGGCATGATTGGATGCCGGAGACGCACCGGAAGGCGGAGAAAGTGCGCGTTTGATGAGGCAGAGGCGCCCTTTATTGAGTGGCGCTGGTGGCAGCCTGAGCTTTCAGAAGTGTTTTTAGCGATTTTTAGTGAATTATTGCTAAAAATTCCTGGCTTTCGCTGCGTTTTAAATTATTCTGAATCATATTAGTTTATTTGAAACTTGTTTTTAGCAATTTTAGCTCTGTTTTGGGCCTGTTTCTGCCACTTATTTTTGATCGTGATCATGAGACAAACATATAGACGTCGACAAGCCGGGCCTCTAAAGTGCTACGCATTTCAAATGATGAAGCCAGCGGGACGAACCTCCATCGACTCTGCCTTATGACTACAGTGGCACTGTGGCTTCCACTGCTCGTATGAACGTTACGGACACAAATTACACACACTGGCGTTTCTGCTGGCCCAGATGTGTAGTTACTGCGGGTTATGAAAGGGTATGAAAGGCTGCTAATAAGCTAGATAAGATATTCACCACCCCGCAGAGAAAGAATCAGCAGGTAATATACAAAAGGAGGACTGACATTCGTTTCGCGAGACACGCCAACAAATTTATTGATTGTCGTGCAGATGTAATAAATAAAGTTCTTTTTAGCTGCGCCCGCCTCTACGTATGGCAGACGGGCCGCTGTGTTAATCGGGGATTATTGGAGCATGAGCGGTGCTTCACCGCAGGCTCGCCATCCAATCTATCTTTACGCTGTCAAAAGTATGGACTCACTCTAAAAGTCGACGATTGTGCTGGTTTGTACAGGCACATGAATGAAGAAACACATCCAATCGTTAGGCCCTGGCATATCGATAGTGAAAGCGTATGCGTGGGCTTCGATAAAGAAGAAATCAGAATGCCTGAACGGTTGTATCACAGTAGGCGACCACGCGTCCCTGATCAACAGGTGGCGCTCCATAGATACGCATGCGCAGAGAAGATTTTGTGTCAACATTTTTTCCCGCATGCACTGAGCTTCTTTTCAGTTGATAGTCGGCGTTGTGCTTATGTTCTCTTCATCTCTTCTCGTGTGCGCATGTTTGCATGCGTACATCATTTTATTATAAAAAGGACTGGCGTTCGTTCGGGCGGATGCCAATTTTTCTCTTTCACAACCCTTCCACCACCTTGTGGAATTCCGAAGAGTTCATCTGCCTTACAGATTAGTTCTGCGCACACTTAAAGCCCAAGAAAACAGGCAGCGAACTTCCCCTTAAATAAGTTCAGTTATGTTCCCGGGCGCTGACGAGCGTCACCACTTTTCCGCCGGTGACAACTTTTGTACCACTGAATCGTGACGCCGGCAACGCCACTAGATACCGCCAGTAGGGTCAGCGTTGTCGCATGCCTACCTCATCCCTGTATCCTATCCTTACAAAGCTCCAGCGGTTGTTTCGCGTGGTTCTTCGCGTTATGGCTACGTCTCGTAGTGTTGATAATAATATCTGGGGTTTAACGTCCCAAAACCACGAGATGATTATGAGAGACGCCGTAGAGGAGGGCTCCGGAAAGTTCGACCACCTGGGGTTCTTTACCGTGCACCTAAATCTAGGTACACGGGCCTCAAATATTTTCGCCTCCTTCGAAGATGCAGCCGCCGCGGCCGGGATTCGATCCCGCGACCTTTGGGTCAGCAGCCGAGAGCCATAACCACTAGACCACCGGTCTCGTAGTGTTGGCACAACGTGTTGGGGGCTTGAACACAGTGCTAAACCTTCCTGTCGCATTTTACAGCAGAGCTGTTATTCTCGAGGTTGGCCGTATGTCGTAGATTGAAAATTATCATCACGATGAACCGGTATGCGATTAGCCTAATCACCGCCTAGGCACTGTGTCGAGATCGTTAACAACAGAAGCTGAAACGGGTGGCCCCTAATAGCTATGTATAGTATAGTATAAGCAAGGACTGGGAAAGAGAGAGGTGATAGCTTAAAAGCCTAGCAAAGCCAGGACCAGCTAGGTGCCCAGCAGCTCTGCTGTCACCCAGCCTTCTCCGACTGATTGCAAGCTGTACAATTTTTTGTTTATTAAAATAAATGCAAATCAAGGCTTCCGCTCGATGTCTTCAAAAGACCGCTATTCGTCTTTCGATTTGTCGTTTAACGATATTTTTCCTCTTAGGGCGGTTCACCGCCGTGTGACTAAGTAGATATGACTTTGTGTAGCTGTGTACGATGGTGACGGGTTCGACTCCCGGGCCCCAACGGGCACTCGTAGATAAGTGCCCGGATAATTGCAATAACGCCTGTGTGTGTTTGCACTTATAGGAGGTCGTAAGGGAACCAATGTATTCAATAGAATTCGCAGCCGCAATGTGTATTACTAGGTTGCACTGTTGCTATGAGGCCGTTGGACCCATGAATCATTACAGCTGTTCCGATTTTGCTCCAATTTCGCGAAGATACCCGATTTAGGATTGATTTCTCATGTAACACTTGGCACAGACAGCTGCTTTGTCAAAAATGAAGTGCGGAGAAACCTAGACAGTAGGCAAAGTGAACCGAGGATAACGACTCGAAGACAATGTATTTTCGAAGAACAACACTTGTATCAGACATCTGCGTAACTGCCACCTTCGTTGCGAGCCCTATCGCTCAACGTGTTGCCCCTGTTGGTCTTTACTCAGATTTGACAACAGATCCACTTTGGCTTTTTTTTTTATCCGGGTTGTAGCGAAGCCTTGAAACTCAGTAATGGGTTGGTAATAAAAATAGCGGTGCTGCCCTGAGTGACTTGAATGGTCGCGAAAGGTACCAGCAACCCTTTCCTAGTGCATACGTCGTCAGATGGCGAAAGGAGTGCAATGGTGTCGCAGAGACCGGAGCAGTAGGCTGACACAGCCGTTGACGAGTTTGGAGGCACATTGTCGTCGTCTTTGACAAGTATCTGGCTCAATGCCGATGGACTGTCAGCCGCCGTCAAATGTGAGAACGGTGAAAGTTCAATTTCGGCTGGTGCGCAATGAATTACAGCGTCATGGCGGGACAGAAAATCCCGTCCCGGGTGACGTCGTGGGAGCATGCACCAATTATGATGAACTCGCCGTCGTACACAACGTCCTGAATGACGACGCGAGCAGTGCATACGTCTGTAGGATGAATACTCTGGGAGCTGACGGTACGCAGGGACATTCGTGTCGTCACTTTTCGGAGTAAGCGGCTAAGATTTGCGTCCATAACGGATACGGCGGCTCCAGTGTCGATAAGGGCAGATGCGCGAACACCGTCCACAAACACGTCCATTATACCCCTGTCACACGGGCACCCGTGAACTCCGTTTAACTCCCTCGTCTTTTCCTCGAGGGAGATGGGGTTCATGTCACACGGTCACCACTTAGCTGAGGAAGTTAAACGGAGCTTTTGGTGGAGGGAGTTCGGTAATGACCATTTCTGCTCGATGGAGTACTCTCGGTCCCAGCTAGCTACTGTTACGCTGAAAAGCGCACTAGGAAAATCGTCCTAACGAGCTCAATTATAATTTTAAAAACTATGCTCTTTTTTGCGTCGCATTTCACGCTCCGTAGTGTAAGTTTTAGTTGTATTTTTTCGGACATCAGCGCTTGTACTCTCCACACCAACGCCTCGCCAAGCCACCGCTGTGAAGCGTCGCGCCATATTTGTTTCTGCACGTGTGAGGAGCACGCACAAGCCCTGTGACAGCAATGGTGATTCCGAGCACTTCATCAACAAACATAAACACGTTTTTGTTGCTTTAAAGGCGACTGCGCAGGAAAAAAATGGACGTTTCGACGAGCGCATCAGCGCTGTTTCTGCCCCATGCGGCAACCGTCGAAAGCTTGCACCGAGCCGTGTAGCACGGCCACAACTCCATTCTGGTTAAGCTCCATTAAGGAGTTCAGTGCGGAACGGAGATAAACGGAGTTCGGTGGTGGCCGTGTGACAGGGGTATTACATTCGATGGACTTCGTTGAGGGTTGAGGTAAGGGGTTTATTTGACGGCATTTAACGGCAATACGCAATGGCGACAGTCAAGGCAGAAGCACGGACTCCGCGCGAACGGGGTTTTTTCAGGAGAAGCCAAAGAGGACGACCCACTAGAAGGCGCTGGAGAGCGCATCCCATTACTCAGCTCCAAGGCTTCGCTGCAGGGCAATAAAGCATAAAAAAACGCAGAAGCAAGTCGTCTAAATAATAGCCCCAGATAATTATATGAAACTACAAAATAGGAAGGAATGTGGTAGCTCTGTGCTGCAGTATTGTGGACAAATGAATATTCGTTCAGCTTGCGGGATTGCGCACAACTGATTTTTTCATACTCATTGTCCATTTGCTACCAGTGTTCGATTAATACGCCCTAGCGCTGCCAGTAGCCCTTTGCCGCTGGACACCCTTTGCCGCTGGACAGACTCAGAGACGCTAGGCGCTTATAAGCGTTTCTTCATTACCAGCGAGATGGCGTTAGGAGCGCGACGGGTGGATTTAAAAGTCGTCGGCGAGCGCGCTCGCTTCTTGTTATGTTTGCGCAGGGAGAACCTTGCCCTTCCGCTGTCTGCTCGCGCGGTTTTCTCGTGCTGAGGGGAAGAGGGATGTTTCACGCTTTCACCGTGATGTCCGCGCTCATGTTACGGAGCGTACGAAAGACCAAGGGACGCCGCTAAACGAACAAACAGAAGATGAGCGCGAACTATCAAGTGTCACAGCTCGACACTTGAAGCACTCGTTTCCTTCGCTGCTTTGGCCGCCTTTGCAACAGGAGCGCTGTTCAAACTGAGAGTATCCATTGGCGAGCCTCACTTCGTATAGCATTAGTTTCTTGCTATCGCATTCATTGCTTCGCCCTTGCGGCGAAGCCGTGACTTTTTTTTTTAGCTTCGTGTTAAATTATAACGTGTATGACATTCTTTTTTTTTTCAGTATTCTTCTGACCTATTGAACATATTGCCCATGTGCCATTCCTTGGAACGCCTGGTTGGTCACTTCGGTGGCCCTTCACACCATGCGTCTTGCTAACAATGTACATACCTGTTAATCGAGGGAGGTTTCCCTGTTGTATCCTACAGCCATCGCGTTATTTCGTTCACTGTGGTTCAGTGGCTGTGAAGTTGTGACCAAACGCCACACAGGATTATTACAAATCGCTGGAGTGGGAGAAAAACGAAATGAACACGAAGTAATACCTTGCGCCACCGGTTTCCGTTGGCGCGTGGGGCATCGGACGCCGTGACCAGGAGGCTCGCGCCGGTCGGGCATGACCGCACCCCTAGCAAGACGTCAAGGTGCGGGCCTAGGGTCGTCTATCTTGGGCGAGCATCCCGACAAGCCACTACCGCGACTAACTCGTGAGCATCTAGGGAGCACCGCCACGACCAACTCCAGGCGACGTTGTCCGATGCTATGGTCATAGCAACGACAGTGCGTCTGCGTGATCTCCTCCTCCAGAACCGGACTTTCCTTACCCATCTCTACTGATGAATAGATTCTCCTGAAGTCTATGACGAACATGTCGAACCGTAGTTAAGCGCTCCGGCTGTTGAGACTTTTTGAACTAGCATGAACGGAACCTTCGTGTCTTTCCGTCTCCTTGTAACCTTGTGTCACTGTGGGTTTTCTTTGCATCATGCGAATCCTCATCCATATATGCAGTTTCGTCGCATATCTGTCCGATAACATGGGCCTAAGCAAACACTTCTTTCGGACCACGGACGCGTAGATCGCGGGAACTCAGCGCACCCTGCGAACCACGTAGCCAAGCGAGCGGATGAATCCTACCTTTCAGGGATGCGCTTCGCGATCACAGTGACCTCTAGCTCTTGCTTATCTAGCTGAAATGCTTCCACGTTTCCGCAATTGTAGTACAACACAACATTATTCGCATTTCTTAAAGCTTATCTTGCAAATGTAATGCTATCTTATTTTGTATGTGATAACGACTGTGTGTGTTTCATATGCCAACCAGACTTTTTCATATCGTGGTGTTGTATTGATTCGTACGTGATAACGATAACTGTACGTTTCATGCCCGATCTATTCAAAAGCCTAGAGATAGCCGGCGCCATACATGTGCACCTAGCGCCTCCAGCTAGTTTATCAACAGAAAAAGCGGCGTTTGATTTACATGACATTAGTGGCTAAAGCCCATGAATTATGCGTATTAGCGTAGCCGTGCATTCAAGGTTTCGCTTACCATGTCTGCCAAGGCGATCTGAAGCTGCCGCATAATATAGAGTACGCGATGGGATACTTAAAATGTGATCTCTCGACAGTTAGGCATCCTCATCGGCACTTTTATCGTTTGCAAACTTCCGTTCTCGCGCACTCTGCGACAAGATCGCTAGACACCGCGTAAATTTCCAGTTAGATAACTTCCAAGTAGGCCTAGAGTACCATAAATAAATGTATGACTGATGATGGCAATGAATATATGCCTTCGAGCCCAGGGCTAAGCCCAACGCTCTAGCCATTAGTCCACGCTTGCAAGCATGTTTTTGCCATCAAAAATATTTTCTAAAAGCCGGGTCAATTCATGATCGTAAAAAAGTGACTCCGACTTAACACAAGTATTAACGAAGTGTCGATTCGCTTTCTGAAATGTCAGCGCGTGTGCTCCACGTGTAATTCTCTCGTATTCTTCCCTCGTCACGGCTAGCATCTTTCCGACGCTTCCTACACTGAACCATGACGTTCCTGTCCAGTAGATAGGTTCACTTTCTTTTTCTTCCTAGTGTAAGATTATGTAGCTTACTGAATCCGCTCGTAATTTTCCTTAAAGGTGTTTTGGTACGCTTCCGATGTGCTTAAAATTCATCAGCTATGCCAACTGCATTAAAGGTATCAACGCGCGGCAGCGTCACTCACCGGCGCTCAAGAGCGGTCCCAGAGCCGCGCAGACGATCAGGGTTAGCAGGTATCGCATCTTCGCCGTCCTTTCCGGAACTGCGAAGAAATCTTTGGCAGCTGCCGCGGCACTTGTGCGTTCCCACCCAAAACAACGACTCACTGCCAGCTATAATCCGCACCACGTTGCCCGTTCGACGTCGTCGTGGTTGGGCGCTTTTTCAACGGCGAGCCACACCGGCGATAGTTTCCTTGATTGGAGGGAACGTTACCTTGACTCCGTTACGGCGCAACGCTGCTCCGAGCGCTTGAGACGAACGAAGTGTGCGGCGGTAGCTCCTCGAGCCGCCGGGCCCTTTCTTGTCTCGCGATCTCCCTCTTACCGACGACGACTTGGCAAGGACGGGACCTACATGGGGAGTCCGCGCGACGGCGTTTTATCTCCGTTTCATGCCGACACATGCGAGCGACGGAATCCCGTACACACGAAGTTGAGACTTAGTTTTCGAAAACAAACTGTTGACAAGAAATAACCTTTCCGGCTTTCGTTTCTCGCGCTACGTCTCTCTCCTTACCTCTCTCACTCTCTTTGTCCTTGGCGGTAGTGGTCGTACTTGTGGAATGGAAGAAATGATGCGGCATTAACTGCAACTGCCCAATTATGCAACTGCGCAGCGGATACAGCGGTAGTGTAAATAGCAGTGGTAGTTAGAATCAGCAGTAACACCAGCAGCAATAGTGTATAGTTGCGATAGCATCGGACGCAACAGTCGCAGTATAGCCATTGAAGCCGTACTAACAACAGCAGCTGTAGTAGTAGATTTAATATCAGTTTATGCATATTTACGTGCCAAAGTATGCGCGCAGATTATTAGGCACAATAGAGTGCAGGGACTCTGGTTGCATTTGACGACCTGTGGTTCTATTAGCTTGCACATTTATCTGAGTACACGTGTGTTGTTACATTTCGTCTACATCAAAATGTGGGGCCGGCGTGACTGGAATCAAACCTGTGTTTTCGAGCTTATCAGCGCGATATAGTAGTAGTAGTAGTAGTAGTAGTAGTAGTAGTAGTAGTAGTAGTAGTAGTAGTAGTAGTAGTAGTAGTAGCACTAGTAGTAGTAGAAGAAGTTGTTGCTGTTGTTGTTGTTGTCGTCATTGTTGTTATTGTTGTTGTTGTAGAAGAAGACGAAGCCGAAGCGGTCGTGTCAACAGCGGCAACAGCAGTAGTAGCAGTAGCAGCAATAGTACTAGCAGTAACAGTAGCACTACTACTAGCAGTAACGCCTGCGTGCAAGAGACGCAGAAGCGTTCGTAGTCGTTAACGATACTTCGCGATGCGTGCCCGGTTACTTGATGGAGGGGAAAGCAAAATCTGCTGCGTGCGTGACCTGCAGGCCGTATTGAGATAAAGAGGACGCCTTGACCGCATCGCCGCAACGAGAGAGTCATTAGGCGAGGAGTTTAAAGAGAGAAGTCCGTCATCGCGTAACACGGTGTAAGCGATTGAAGTCAAGGCGAGACGCACATTTGCGGCTCAGTCATTCCCTGATCCTAACCGCATTCCACCAACCCAGCTTTACAGTGCGCACAGCTGAACCTTGAGCTATACCGTGTGAACAGATGAATACAGCTGTGATGGAGGGATCTCTAACTACGGGGCAACTCGCGATGCACGTACGCTATCGATTACTTCGAAATGCCTCGGCGGAAGTCGTAAAATGAGGCCATTACGTAACGAAAGTCAACGGCTACACAATGTGTTGCGTGGGGCGAGCATTTTCATCGCGCTGCGCATTGACAGGCAATAATAGTTCTGTGAAATCGTGCGAAATCACCCGCGTCATCGGAGGATTTGATAAGAATCGATGGAACACAAATTTTTAAAGAACATTTGAACAATTCACTGGTACCCAGTGATACGCTTGCCAAGCTTTAATGCGTTGCATTAGCTTCAATGCCAAACAAATTGGCATTCATTGTACACGACGACGACTTTGTCATCGCCGTGGCAGTATTTTATTATAACTACCAAATTTCGTTTCCCCGCGTTCAGGTAGCGCCCGCAAAGAGCCCGAAGACTCGTGTAATCGCCTCCGAGGCATTTACCTGCGTATCAGTGAGTGACAGTCGACACACCCAAACGACTCCCTCCTGTGTATACGTTTTTACTGAAAGCAAGGCCCTCGGTTTTTATGTGGGGGCTACCTGTCCACAAACAAACGAGGCATAGTGATGATGTAATGGCGTAAGCGATACACGTGGCTTCGTCTAGAGGCAGTTATAGCGTGGCGAAGGTCTTGAGCAGCACCAGGACGCTCTTGGGGATCTTGGTGTTGGCGGGCAGCCTGGGAAGCTTGGGAAGCGCCTTGCAGTACTTGGACTCGGTGGTGAAGCCGCCGCAGAAGATCTTCAGTGCGTTGCCCAGGATGTGCTCTCCGGCGTTGCGGGCGAACAGGATGGCCTGCGCGTCACCGCACTTGTCGCGCAGGTTCTTCTCGCGGCAGTGGAACATCTTGGTGTAGTCGCTGTCCAGGGAAAAGTGGGAGAGAAAAAAAAGTGCAGCGGGATTAGGGAGCTGTGCTTTGATACGCGTGCTCATTTACCTACTGCTTACATATCTTGTTGCTTAGTTACCATACTTGGTGAGTTGCTTGCTTATGTTTTGCTTAGTTAAGTAATGCCTGACTTGATTTATCTTGCTACTTACTTACGCTTTCTTAACTGATTAACTTTTGCTCATTGAGTGCGTGATTGACAGATGCGCAGATGAACTTATTTCTTTATTTTAATTTACCTTAATTTAGCTTTCTTATTCGTTACTGGATATACTGGCTTATTAATTTTATTATTTCTTTCCTACCTCACCTGTTTACTTATACCTATTTGATTGCTATCTTTTACTGACTGAATGAGTCAAATTCATTAATCAGTTGGTTGCTTTAGTTCAATAAGATAAGCATGCACATAAGCTTTTCTCACCTATGTCACAAGCAATAGTTTGTCCACTGGTTAAAGACTAATAACATAAGGGGTATTACGGCTTCACAACCATTAAACCACTCTTTGCAAGTATGCGTAAACTACAAAGCAAACAATGAGACAGCAGAAAAAAGAAAAAAAAAGAGACGTCCATCCACGTCCAGCAGCTTTTACATTTATACGCTAATCTAAAGCCTGTGCAGTAGGACAGCTAATGCAGCAAACGCAGGCGTATTCTATGTGTCGGCAGATACAATATCACTTTTATTAGAAAGCAATTTCAACGCAATTATAGGAGCCCTGTGCAATAACCGGTGTTAAATGATCCAGAAACATTTATACTTTAAGAAGGCTATTCGCGCAGAAATGTCCACGATGTATAGTCTGTTAGAAAAGGGAACCGCAACAGCAAAGCTAACGAAGTTTCTAATCATTATCATCAAACGGCGTTATATAAACGTTGTACATTGCGATAGGTGATCAGAAACTAATATGTAATGCAGTAATGAAACTTCGATGGAAATTCTTGTAAGGAGCGGTTAATTAAATTTCGTTTGAACTAAAAGAAGTTTCTTGTACAAGATATGGTGAACATATATTTCTGTTTGCTTTTGTGTGTGTGTGTGCGCGTGCGTGCGTGTGTGTGTGTGTGTGTGTGTGTGTGTGTGTGTGTGTGTGTGTGTGTGTGTGTGTGTGTGTGTGTGTGTGTGTGTGTGGTTGTAAAACAAAAGTTTAACACATGTCGGAACAGGCGACACTCTACGGGAAAGGTGCCCTGTAAGCACACAGGGAAACCAACAACAGCCCGTTGCTTTCTCCACCGGGTTATGCAATTCGCGGTCCGATATGACAAGTAAGTTGTCTGGAGACGAAGACGATGGAAAACGCGTTACAAATGAACTTTCTGACCGCATGACCGCCACCAGTACCAGAGCGCGAGGGTTACTGCCGTTACGGCTCAGTGACCACTAATGACCGTGTCGCGACGGCCGCGTTCCGTCCACCGTGGGGACAAATGCGTCCGCGACGTTGTCGCAATAGTCGCGTAATCTACGACAAGAATGAAAGACGCGACGACGTAGCTGCTTTCGCATTGAGACAGGAAATGCCTGTCATTGAATTCGGGGCGGTAAAGAAATCAGTTCTGCCATCGCATGTTCTCACGTGACGTATGATTAATGGCGTCGGGTCGCTATTCCGGACACTGTCAAATTACTCCATCTTGTCAAATTTTGTAATGGCGGCATTTTAAGCCAATCGCAGAGGCCGTAGCAGCCCTCCGGGCCAATCAGACTTGACCAATGGCGGATTCAAATACATGGTGGAATTTGACGTCGTCCAGAATAGGTGGGGGGGGGGGGGGGGTCTAAGCAAGAAATATCGCTGTCACCAACATTTCGAGAAAAAGGACTTGCGTATGTTGTTGCTGCCGCGTTTGTTGCTGCTCCCACTGTTCCGTGTTCTCTTCTCCATATCAAGTTACGAGCAACGGCAAAGGCGGTGCTTGCTTAACGGGAATAAAGGAAAATATTTAGTTGAGCTGGATTGAAATATTAGGCTTGTGTAAGAACGAATTCACCGTTCCTGGCAAGAACAGATCGTTTGTAAGCGGGAAAGCGACGAAACTGTCAAATCGGAGTGGCGCGCTTTGTCATGCTCTGTGGTTTCCTCCTTAAAATGGCGTTAGATCCTCTGTTTTGATTGCTTAATTACTGCTACGGCGCACAGATGGAAAGTGATTCGCAGGAATTTTGACAATAAATCAAGGTGCAGTAAGCTATAGTTGCTGCTACATGTTACGGCCGCGGAGCTCTCGGACGCCCGCTGATTCGCAAAAGCTGACGGCCGAGATGGTGACGTAAGGTTTTCCGCTCGGCGCAGCCGCTTCAAATGGAGCAGCTGCACCACAGACTTTCGGTGGCTGTTTCCCACGCAAAAAAGAAAAAAAGAGAAAAAGTAGCTTATCGGCTCGCAGACAGCGGTGATAGACTCCACACCAGGTAAAAAATCAATCTAACCAAACTCAACATTTTTCTTTTGTGTCCCTTTAATAAAATTAAGGCAAGGCACATGGAACGTATCCCATCTAAAAGAAATAACTCATTATTGCAAGAAAAAATCGAAAAACGGTAAGGAAGTCAGTCTCGTGTTTAAATTCGGTGCTCGTTCTACCTTATGCGCCCTGCCGTTTTTCAACATCGCGTAAGCTGTTTTCAATTCGTCCTTTTGGCAAGAAAATCGCCAATAACACTGCTAAGTACGCGTAAGATTCTCCTTTCTACGTGCTTTCGTCTTATTTGCTTTCCCGGTAGTCACGCAAATCTATTAGCACATGTATATTCTGTTTGCGAGAGCAACCATCCTACCTCCCCCACCCCCTGTGCCCTTTCGTTCCATTTTGGTGCCGTGCGCTCTCTTATGCCTGTGACGTATACTTTGAACAAAAAAACGTTCCGCCCATAAAGCGAATGAAAATGAGTTCATCTTTAGACAGCTTTGCGAAAGAGACAGCGAAAAGCTATAGAAAAGTCGGGAAGTTAACTAGACAGACACCTGGTTGGCTACCCTGCACTCATAGGCGTGTGGACGAGGGGGGGGGGAGTAGACAGAAGTACCCTCCCCCCTCTAGTCACCTAAGGGGTGGGGCGCAATGTCTTCCTCATACTTTTACTCAGTCTCACCTGTCCCGCCATTGTTTAAATAGCAGCGCTATGACCACGCAGGTTTTTTGGCGGAAATGGCGGCCCAGGGCCCCTGACGTTCCATTCTAAGGAGTGTTTACTTCCAATCTTTACTCTCGGAAAGCCAGGAACCAAAGGCAGGCCATTGTGATAAGCAGGTCATCGCTTAATTTTTATTGTTCATCCATTACGAAGCGCGTTCTGTTTTGAACACTACCAACGGGAGGGGGGAGATGCTGCGATGAAGCTTTGCCCCCCCTTCCCCCCAAATGGAGAACCCTGCGCACGCCTACGCTAGCAGTGGATAAACTAGGGGAGTAATTGAATAAATAAAACAAAAGACCAGACGAGAGAGATGGTTGGCGTGGAATCGCGGAGACACATGGTGTGTACACATTCACTTAACTTTTCTTTTTTTCCTAGAGACCCGCCCAGCTCGGTACCTGATATTAGCGATAAATAAAGCCTGCTCACCAGCATCCGTAGCGGATGCGGTTCTTCCTCTCGGCCTTGATAGCAGTGGTGTAGAACTCCTTCTTGAAGTTCACGATGCACTTGTGGATGGAGTCGCCGGCCTTGTTCAGGCACTTGGAATGCTGAAGGAAAGCTGCGGTGACAAAAAAAAAAAGTGTATCAGCATCTCGGACTTGCTGCACAGTCTGCAAGTCTATATCTATAGTCACAACCCTTGTTAAGTAAAGGTATACAAACTCCGCCGAGAGAGAAAGTGAAGCGGTCTAGCACTGTCTCCGAGTAGGACGCCTGCTTGAAAGACTACAGTGCTCTTGTTGTTGGCCCTTCCTCTTGTTACGGCTGCACTGCATTGTCTAAGAGATAAATACCTTTGCGAAAGTGCTTTAACGCTGCGGTTCAATCCATCAGCCGAGTTTATCGCCATGTGAGATGTACCCTTACAAACTCTGAGATGATCACAGTACCTCATCTCGTATTTAAAAAAAATATCCACATATGGACCTCTCTCTTCCACATATAATATAATAATATCATCAGGACCTGTATTCACAGGAAACCTGCTTCGATGCGCTGTAATCGATCGTATGTGAGAATTCCAGCCAGTACTATGCTGTACATGGCGGCCGGTCAATGACGATGAGCTATTACGGGTGAAAATTTCACGTCGAACAGCACTTGAAGCGCGCCGGCGCACAGACAAAAGAGGCCATAGAACGGCAGATACGACATTGTTTAAGGTGGGGTACACTAACGCAAGGAAATCAGAATCAGTAATTACTCCATCCGCAGACACGGCAGTCTACTTTCCCGTAACATTCTGCCTGCCTGCTGGCACGCATGAAGCTCTCTTAACGATTAACGCGGAAATGCTGCTAAAACGAAAATGTGCTAAAACGAAAATGTCTGCGATTACTGTAATCGATGAAGATTCATATTGTGATGGTTACGGTTACCATTACTGGCATTCCTTTTGAAACGCGGTATTGACCGGTACCATGTCTTCTATAGGCGGCTATTGTTTCATCTATCGCAATCTTTTATTTATTTATTTTTTATTTATTTATTTATTTGGTTGTTTATTTATTTATTTATTTATTTATTTATTTATTTATTTATTTATTTGTTTGTTTGTTTGTTTGTTTGTTTTTTGTCTGTTTGTTTGTTTTCATATATTCTAGATTGGTGGCAACGGTGGCTCCGAGATGTCTATCCAACTGACGGCCTTACCGAAAATTAAACGCCAAGAGTGCAACCCACCTGCGTGCTCTTCGTGTGTGCTGTTACACCTGCGCTCGTTCTCCTCGCGCATGGTGTTGATGGCGGTGAAGGCAGTGCCTCGGTACAAGCCAAGCAGGCACTTGTCGGTGAAGTTCAACGCGCACTGCAGCGCCTTCGTCCGCTTCCTGCAACGAGAGGATGACGCGGCGGCATGGAAACCAGTTGCACCTTTTTTTTTTTTTTGCATTCATTGCTCGTTGAACGCTTATTCATAGCCAGAATCCCATCGTGTAGAACTCACGCATTCCTTATTTCATTCAGAACGCGTGCATCGAAAGAGTGGAATTGCCTTCCCGCACTAACGGCGGAAATTAAAGACTGAATTGTTCATTCGTGCTTTACCAGCGACGTCATAACTTTTTCTTTGCTGAATTTAGTCTACACAGTGTAACAGCTATGCTTCTTTATACATTCTGTACGGCGTTATCTCATTTCATTTTAAGCTATTATTAGCAGTAGGGTACGGATTTGGGCTGGTTGGTGCATGACTCCAAGTAGAAAACAGCGCTACGAGACGGGACAAAGAAAGGGCACAAACACGGCGCTGACTATCAACCAAATGTGCTTTTATTCCAACAGTCTGCATATTTATACTCCACCATGACTAAAGAAAGCATAAGAAAAACCAGAAAAAAACGGTCAGCCTGCGCAAAGGCCAGAAAAGTTTTTTAACTCGACAGAAATGTTATCTCCTTCGGAAGCAGTGAAATCGAGGGGAGGCTAACACATGCCTCGCCGCCTTTACAAATGTGATACGCTACAGAAACGAGACGCGCACGTTCGTCATAGTACTTTGATATGAAACTCGTATCTTTAAAAGCTGGCTGGCAGCCGCATTCATTGCAATGAATGGACAGTTGACTGTCTTTTGCTTGTTTAGAGACCTTGTTCGCGTGCTCGCGCCAGCGGTCATTAGCACACCGGCCAGTTTGACCAACATAGTAACGCCCGCAGGAAAGAGGAATCTTGTACACAATACAAGATTCCCCTTTCTCTGTTATTATTCTCTGCCAAAAATAAACTTGGTAGCCTGTGTCAGCAGGTAAACAGAGAAACCAAGGCGGAAAGATGTAGTAAGAAGCACCGACAAAAGTTTGTTGAATGTTTCGATTCTGTTGTGTACAAGATTCCTCTTTCCTGCGGCCGTTACTATGTTGGTCAAACTGGCCGGTGTGCTAATGACCGCTTGCGCGAGCACGCGAACAAGGTCTCTAAACAAGCAAAAGACAGTCAACTGTCCATTCATTGCAATGAATGCGGCTGCCAGCCATCTTTTAAAGATGCGAGTTTCATATCAAAGAACTATGACGAACGTGCGCGTCTCGTTTCTGAAGCGTATCACATTTGTAAAGGCGGCGAGGCATGTGTTAGCCTCCCCTCGATTTCACTGCTTCCGAAGGAGATAACATTTCTGTCGAGTTAAAAAGCTTTTCTTGCCTTTGCGCAGGCTGACCTGTTTTTTCTGGTTTTTCTTATGCTTTCTTTAGTCATGGTGCAGTATAAATATGCGGACTGGTGGAATAAAAGCACATTTGGTTGATAGCGCCGTGTTTGGGTCCTTTCTTTGTCCCGTCTCGTAGCGCTGTTTTCTACTTGATATTATTAGCAATTTCATTTTACGCTATTATTGTATAAATACGAATGACCACTTCTCGTGTACGTATAACCACTCCCCTCTGTAATGTCTACTAACCTTCAGGGAAGATAAATAAATAAATAAATAAATAAATAAATAAATAAATAAATAAATAAATAAATAAGCATTCTGAAGACAGATGTACCCTTTTATGGCGCCTTTCTTTCCCACAACGCCTGTCGTCTATCCCGCGTACCTTTCTTTGCGTTATCGCCGCTCGCCCAGTATTATGAGGTCACCAAGCGCGTGTGCGCTATCAGCATGACACAGCATTACTGATGGAAAAGGGGCCGACGCCGAGCTTTCAAGAAGGGAAACGCAATTAGGTGATATAACTGTTACTGTTGCGTAGCAAAAAACACTCCAGAAAGGCGATATACTGTATTAAAATGCACATAATGGTCCGTGAGCATATCGTTTGCTCCTACTCCTCACCAGCGGAAGGGTAAGCCGCGAAGATAAACAGATTGCAGATATATGATATTGTCACGTGGGCGTGACGTCGACGAAGGCAGCAGGCGGCGTGTCTGAGATGAAACTCTTTATTTAGCCGAAATTGTGGCCGGGAAACGGTAAGTCAAACGACAGCAATACACACCGTACACTGATAGCGGCGAACAGAGCGGCGGCCGTCGATACAACTGCTCATGTCTGCGACGCGCCGTCTTTTATACATCACGCATCGAACTTTCCACTCTTATCACAGGTGGTCGCGCAAGCTCTGGAATAATCTAGACCAAGTGATCTACTACAATCGTCAGCGTCGAGCACTGCTAACCGCCCTTGATGGTCATACCCGAATGCATTAAAATAAAACAATAAGCGGGCGTGGCAATATCGTCGTTTGTTCCTTTCCTGATGGTTTGTGACGACATGATCAAAGCTAGTCAGCTGTCTGGAGGAGCTAGGTAGCAACCATGGCGCGAACAATATTTTTGTCGTTCTGTCTATTATTTGCTCTTTCCAGCATTTTGGCAGATACCTTCATGTACAGCAATGAAGGCGTAAAGCAAACAATTTTTTCGGCGTAATAAGCGGGCTTTCTTTCAATCAGACCCGTAGCCAGGAATTTTTTTTTTGAGGGGGCAAGATGGGCACTTGTTGAAGGCCTTGACTATTTTACAAAAACATCCATTTTCATTATTTATTGTCGGTAAAACACCTCCCTCCATCAAAATCTCAGGAATGGGGGGAGGGGGGGCGTAGCCCGCCCCTGGCTACGGTCCTGCTTTAAATGCATCTATATTGTGATGATCTTTCAAGGCGCAGACGGCATAATTATCGCATCATTTTTTTCACAATTAACTATTTATCCACGCTTCTTGGTACGTTAGACGCGCAATCTGGCAGCCCACGACTATCTTGTTTTTATTTATTTTTTTATTTTAGTGCTCTGGCAACCCCCTTCGAGTAGCAGTACTAACAACGACAAACGCAGAGTGAATTCACTTCACTGTTTGCGAATAATCGAAATGAAGAGACAAGAGACGGAAGCAGAGCGCGAGCACGAGCGAGTTGCGATGACGTCACTTACTTGCAGTAATCAGCGAGCTTTGAAGCGGTGTCTGGCAGCTTGGAACTGAAGCCGAACGTGAGGAACTCCAAGTTGCATTTCTCGGCGTCCGCGTCACTGCATCCTTTGCCCAAACTCACAACCTGCGCCACGGCTGGCGAAAGAAAAGAGCCAACACGATGAGGACGCTTTTTTTTATCACTGGCTGCTATTAATGATAATAATATTATTAGGTAGGGCTAGTCTTACTCACTTTAAAATATGTAGGCAGGGACTCTAAATGGAGCTGATTTGAAAGATTTTCATACTTCCATATATTTTCATAACCTTGGCGCTTCTTCGGCATATTTTTTTTTAATAAATATATGTAAGGAGAGGTTGGTGCCAATGCGTAGTTAGTGCTAATGCACAACAGTTGTCGTCGCCATGTAGAAAACAAACACAACGCAATACAAAGGCACATAGTGCAACACTCACGCACTCAGTGCAAGTCCTTCAATGCAAAAATGTGTCCTCGCAACACAAAAGTTGGCAAAGCACAAGTATTCACGGAAATGAAATGTCCACGCATACCATAAATGTTCGCTAAAATGGTGTTGTAGCCGACCATAAGCCACTCGGGAATTGACTGTAACTGCTACAATTACGTTTTCACAAAGAATTGTCTGCTAAAACGAAAGCACAAAAATTATGTAGCCAAGCATACCAGTTGACAATAACGCGAACAGAACCGTTATTGGATTTTGTTCCTTGGTCACATTTCTGGTTCCTCCAAAAACTACATTACTGCGTGCGCAGGAATATTTTCAAAATTTCCTCTTGGCTATGGACCCAAAATTATCGCTATTCATAGGGCCGTTTACCCAAAGAATTTAGTTTTTGTAAAAGTTTCTTTTTTTCGAGGAGCCTCATAAGTATTACAGCGTTTTTCTAATGTTGATATATCCTGGAGTACATGTGGCTCTTTTTTTTGTTCGTTTGTTTGCCGCTGTGCAGAAGGCCGGAGGAAGCGGGTCGATCTTGAACCACAGAATAATCCTGCGTAATAGTTTAATGCATCGGGAAGTTATTCGAAGTGGCTAATGCTGCTAATTTAACATGGTCGTGAGGTTTCAACCAAAAATAGTTCAGTGATAACGATAATGAATCGATGATAAGGACGACGACCGGCTGACGATTTGGTATTTGTCATATTTGAAAGGCTCTTTATAATTTAAATACAGCCTTCAAATGCACACTGCGGCGGCGGTTCGCCTTTGGGAATGTGAAAACAAAGAACACACCCCGATTTTCTAAAACAGGGTCACATCACAAGCTTACGCTTTGCCTGATGGCTTACTGTTTGCATGTCTTCAAAAGTTCAGAAACTTGAAGCGCGCGTGGGCCTCTTCGAATTAAATGCGAGCGAAGAGGCAAGCGGTACAACAACCGCTCCGGCAAGACGTTGGTACCGAGTTCGAATCCCGCACCACGTCGTATTTCGCGTCATCGAAGAATATTTCCTTTCTCAGAAATTCGTATAGATTTCCTAGAAGCTCCGTGCTGCAAACGAGTGAATTGCAATTTCACTTATCATACTTGTTCCATTTAAACTGCCGATGAGGTACTGAATAATTACTGCTACACCCACAATACGTTACTTTCATTCCAACGAGTTTTTTTTTTCTGCTGCATTAAGCTCACCCGCTAAAACCATCTCAACTTCTGTGAGGTCGCTTCTCTTAGCGTTCTTACCACTTCCATGCCTTGATGACAAGGCACAATAACTTTCATTTAATCACACATAATGCGCAATTGATTCTTGATTTCAGCGGACGATGAGCTCTGGAGAACGCTGGATAAAACTCGACAGCCGGTCCCTCACCGAACATTACTGCCTGGACCCTGGTCCCAGCCTTTACCAGCTCAATATGCTCCAGTGCCGATACTCAGTGGAAAATTACAGTCGTTGTGGACTGCCTTCCCTGTGTTTGTGTGGGTATGTGTTATTCATATACTATTGAAATATTATTCTATCCTCGTCATTCACTACCCCAATGCGAACTAGACAACAGAACGGTTAGTCTTGCTGCCCTTTCTTCAATTTATAAATCACTTACTATCTCTATTAATGAATAATAGAAGAGGGAAGTTTTACGGGCTCGTTTCTTTTTTAGACACAATCCTCATGAAAACCAGCAGATAATGAAGCCAAGGAAGCTATAGGGGGTTTTAAATGTACTGTTTTCAATGGTGATATAGATGTGAATAAACTAGAGTGGACGAAAAGGCAACTTGCCCCCGGCAGAGACCAAACCTGCATACCTTACACTACGAAAGCAGCAATAATCACGTCATCAAGGATGTATGTCAGTCTGGTCGTAAGTAATGTTCACAATACACAGCCTTTAGGTGGACTCTAGTTTGACTGACATAGCTCCTTGAATAGTAGCTATTGGCCCGATGATATATTCTGTACGTCAATTTTTGTGACCACAGAGGAGAATTACCTTAGTTCGAGTGACTAGTGTCGGTATGTGTTCGGTATGTAAAGACTGAGCAGGAACTGTGAAGCTGCATCACCGACGCAACGAGACTTGTCAGAGCATGGTTTTGTTTGCACAACTTAAGACCTTTCAACTTCGTTCCTTTCTGTATTTGGTTGGCACCTTCTGTGTGTCCCTGGTACGTTTCGTGTAACTACAGTTACAACTACGAAATGAAGAAAAATGCACACCCACTTTACGTTATTTAGCCAGAAAGACGGCTCTCCGAAGTCAACGTCCGAGGTTTGAAAGAGGCTCAAGTTCCTTGGTTTATTCAGTCTTTTGTTTTAGTTTAGCTCCGAGGCATGATATAAGGGTCATAATTAGCGATCACAGAGGAGTTGCTACTATAACAGCAAATCATGACGTTAGTAATCGCGCCAAAAAGTCCATACTTAACAACTGTAATTGTAAGAAAGGAATGGTGACTGTGTCTTAGGCATGATTGGCGAGCATCTTCCACTTACCCGTTCCCACCAGCGCAATCCCAAGTAAACAGAAGAGTACGGACTTCATGACTGCTGGCCCTACTGCGCTGCTCTGGTCCGCAGGTGTTTGGTTCACGCGAACGACTGTGGTTCTTGGCAGGTCACCCTAGGAAACGGCCGACCTTTTCAAGGAGACCTCGTCCAGCAAACTCCGTCACACGATTGGATAATAGTCGCCTTGGTTGAAGTAACAGAGACCGGGTTGGCCCTCGACTCCAGGCCGTTTTGCCACTCCATTCCCGCCACCCCCTTCCCTTCAACCACCGAAAGATCTCATCTTTGCCCGTGCAAGGACAGAACGCGCGATGCTCGATGTCCAAGGCAAGCGGCTGCCGGAATTGGCTGCTTTGTGACCCATATCTGCTTATCAAAGCGTGCAAGGATCTTCGTTTATGCGTTTTTATCGATACTCGCTTCTGCGCACCGGCTAACCTTTACTGCGTTTATGCAAGCTTCATCGGTCCTTGCTGCGCGGAAAGAAAAAGTCATTTTAACAGCGCCAATATAAAAAAGGACAAGGTTGAGAGAAGGGCAGCACGTCTTTTATTCAAGACGCAAAGAATAATTCGCTTAGTCACTTTCCGTCTCCCTCAGTGTCATGAACCGAAATTCTCTGAACTCTATAAGCCATAGTTTTGGGGCGCAGCTAAGCGAAATTGCGGTTTAGAAGGGACCCGTGCCAAAGCAATAAGCACCTGTCAAAGAATGAACGCTGCCAAGCGATAAAATCGCAACCAAAACGAGCACTACTGCCAGCTCTCGAGTGTCTTTCTGGCATTAATAACATTCAGATAACGCGTGAAATCAGATGAAGAACGTATCTCAACAGCAACTAAATGTTAGCTGCAAATCCTTGAATTGGCCACCCTAGGTTTGCCATGAACAAGCGTAAATCGCGAACAATTGCCATGGGTAAAGCGAGCAAATGAATTAAATGCCTGAATCAAGATAGCCGAAATGTGTGTGTGTGCGTGCGAGCGTGCGTGTGTGGTTGTGCGTGTGTGTGTGTGTGTGTGTGTGTGTGTGTAATAATACTATGTGTGGTTTAACGTCACAAAACCACGATGTGATTATGAGAGACGCCGTAGTCGAGGGCTCCGGAAATTTCGACCACCTGGGGTTCTTTGAGGTGCACGTACATCTAAGTACACGGGCCTCAAACATTTTCGCCTCTATCGAAAATGCAGCTGCTGCGACCAGAATTCGATCACGCGACCTTCGGGCCCGCAGTCGAGCGCCATAGCCACTATACCTCCGTGACGGGACGTGTGTGTGTGTGTGTGTGTGTGTGTGTGTGTGTGTGTGTGTTGTGGAGATAGGTTTGCACTAGGCTTACCTGTATGAGCGCGACCGTGTAGGGACGCGACGTTCTCCACTGCCGCAGCGAACAAAGACGCTACGGCCGGGTTCGTCGATTCTCCGGCACGGCGCAGAAACCACGCACGAGGCAGGGTAACAACAACAACACGGGTTTATTAACCCAAGATGCAGCACAGTACGACACTCACAGGCTTGCAGGCCGTAAGGGGGAACTCCGCAAGACCGATCGAGTACGCTTGCCAGCGGCGCTAAGACTACCACACAAAGGGCAGCGGTCGAGCACACGAACGAGAAGCCGCCTGCTAGAGCAGCGCGTCAACCTCTCGTGCTAGCCTGAGAGCATCTGCCGCCACGAGCGAATCGTCGGGCGCATCTTAGCTCGTAGGAGAGGAGGATGTCACCAGCGGCCCAATGGGGAATGGCGCTGCGTTGTGACGTAGGCCCGCGCAGCGCGCCAGCGTAGCGTGCCCGGACATGCCAGCGCGGGACGGAGCCGACGCTTGGCTCGCCCAGACAAAGAGGCGCCCTGGCCACCATCTTGACGATTGCCGGTGCCTAAGTGCGCCCGGGCTACGCGGCCGGCACGCGCGCGGCAGCTGGGGAACGAGGCGCCAGGTAGGAGGACGCTCTCGATCCCCACATTCCCCCCTCCTAAAGACCGAGGCCAGCCTGTGAAAGAGGCTGTCCGAGGCCAAGTGGCAAGGTCAGCTCAGCCGCAAGGGGGCTGGCCAACGGGGCAAAGTCCAACAGGGGGGGTGTCGTCTTCCTGAAGGTACAAGCCCAAAAGTCGGCCATGGCCACACAAAAGTTCCACCAAAAGTTCCACCACAAGGGGAGAGCCCACCGCCGGGAGGAAGGTCCACAGCCCAGGAGGAACGGGGGCAAGACTGCACAAGGGCGGGCAGCCAGCCCGCTTGAAGTTCGCCGGACTGGAGAGGTTGGCAGCCGGGAACGTACGAGGCGTGGCTGCCAGTTGCGTGCGGCAGCCAACCGCCGAAAGTCGCTGGGACGGGGGCCACACAGGAACGGCAAGTCGGAACAGCAGGCAGCCAGGAACGGAGGCCGGAGCGACCACGCTCGGGCCTGGGCCAAAGCTTGAGTGGCGAACCAATCGCCGAGGGCGGCTGCCGAAGCTGCCAGGTGGGCAAGGCAGGATGGAGGTGGCTGCAGGGCAGAAGGCAGGAACCAGGCCACAGCAGGAAGGACCAGGGAACAGCAGGCCACAGGTCAGCAACAGGCTGGTGGCACGGTAGAGCCAGGCGCAGGGAGACGACAGGGCGACGCAGGAGTGGACAGAAATGTCCCCGGCATAGCCGGCTTGCCAAAAAGGGTGCCTGCCTGACAGTGCTGCCCAACAAAGGGGGCGCTTGCCAGGTTATGGCTTGGACAACACGTCAGAGGGGATTTTCGGCCAAGAGGGCCTTTTACCACTTACAGACGTGTGCCGCCGCACCTTAGCGGTTATTCTCCATTCACTGTCATGGTATGGAATAAAGTCCAGCTACCTGTCAGTGGGAGAAAGGTTGCTTAGGTGCGTTTCCGCAGGTTGTACCGATGGCGTGGCTTGGAGCCAGCCTCCTCACGGTTTTCCTGCGGTTCGGTGACCGCCTCCCCCCCTCCCAAGTCGTTGCTGCGGGCAACGAAAGGTTTGAGGTCGGAGACGTTAACTGGACCACCGACTTGTCTCCCTTGGGAGTCAGCCAGCTTGTACACCAGAGGCGACATTTTGGTCTGCACTCGGTATGGGCCCAACCACTTGGCCGACAGGGAGGCAGAGATGCCTTTGGCGGCGTCACTCAAGACGTGATTGCGCCTGAGGACGAGATCGCCGACATCGTAGTGCACTTCCCGATGCGACCGGTCGTATTGAGCCTTCTGTCCAGCTCGCGCTTTTGCCAGGTTGGAACGCGCCAGGTCGAGGGCTGCGTCCATCCGTGAGCGCAGTTCCGCCGCGTAGCCAGACGGGCCGGCTTTTGTGGCGGACGCACCGCTGCCGCCCCGCAGAACGCGGTCCATGGGGTTAGGCAGCTCTCTCCCAAAGTTGAGGAAAGCGGGCGTGTACCCGGTTGAACGGTTCACCGTGGACCGCAAGGAGAAGCCTATCTCGTTAAGACAGGCATCCCAATCCCTGTGTTGCTGCGCAAAGGCTGTCAGCAAGGGCTTGAGGTTTCGGTTTATCCGCTCAGTCGGGTTGGCCTGTGGGTGATACGTGGTTGTTTTGCGGTGCTTAATGCCAAAGGCAGCACACGCATCCACAAACACCTTGGCCGTGAAGTAGGACGCATTGTCCGTGATCAACTCCGCCGGAAAGCCAAAGCGGGTAAAGACCTCGATCAACTTGTCCCAGATTGCGCGTGCCGTTAGCTTCCGAAGGGGAAACAGCTCGACCCACTTCGTGAAGTGATCTGTGACAGCCAGGAGAAAAACATGGCCTCTCCGGCTTCTTGGGAAAGGTCCCATAATGTCACAGGCCGCGACTTGCCAGGGTTGTTGGCTGTCGATCGGCTGCATGAGCCCGGGGGGCTTGCCACCACGAGGCTTCACACATTGGCACACGCGGCATGAGCGGGCGTAGTGAAGGGCGTCACGCTTCATGCCAGGCCAGGTAGCAGAGCGGCACAACTTTTGAAAAGTCTTAAGGCCACTCGCATGTCCGGCCAACCGCGAGTCGTGGAAATAGCCGAGGGTGGCTTTCCTTAGACTGCGGGGTATCACCACCTTGAAAGACTCCTGGGGAGCTTCTTCAGATGGGACATAGCGCAGGAGAACGCCATCAGCATCAAGCAGATACGAATCCAACGTGCCCGCAGCAATACCAGTCTGCGTCCGGCACTCGGCGCCGACAGCAATACCAGCTGTCCGTTTGCGCCCGGCGGCTTGACCGCCACGCTCCTCTTGGGAGCTCAGCTCTTTGAGCCCGTCAGCAATTTGCTGACAAAACGGATCGTCCTGCTGTGCCTTGAGTAGGTCCTCTCTGCTGAAGACGATACCGGCGGACGTGACCGGGTCTACCAGGTATGCGTCCTCACCCGAGGCGGTCGACTCGAAAGTCACTTCGCCGTTGGGGTTCGCGCCGTTAGACCCATTGGAGCCAGGAGCCCCTGAGTCTACTCGGTGCGAGTGCTCTTGGGAGTGGCGGACACAAGTGTCAGACGCCAGAACGGGGGCACGCGACAAGGCGTCGGCCGCGACGTTCGAACTCCCTTTCCGGTAGCGCACAACAAAGTTGTACCGCTGCAAGGTCAACGCCCAGCGCGCGAGGCGGCCCGAGGGCTCGCGCAAGCGCTTAAGCCAGGTGAGTGCCATGTGGTCCGTCTCCACCACGAATGGCACGCCGTCGACGTAGCAGTCGAACTTCCGGAGAGCAAAGACTATAGCGAGACATTCCCGTTCAGTCACGCTGTAGTTGCGCTCGGCGGCGTTAAGTGACCGGCTCGCAAAGGCGACTGGCCGGAGGACGCCGTCGTGCTCCTGAAGCAGTACCGCTCCGAGACCCAGGTCGCTCGCGTCCGCTTGGACAACGAACTCCCTGTTGAGGTCGGGCAGCTTCAGATCGGCTGTGGCCACTAGAGCTTGAGATAGAGCCTTGAAGGCTCGCTCTTGCTCTGGCCCCCAGCTCCATCGTGCCGACTTTTTCAACAGTGCGGTCAAGGGCGCTTGGAGGTCCGCGCAGTTTGGGATGAACTGCCGGTAGTAGTTCACCATGCCCAAAAAGCGCCTCAGGCCCTGAATGTTCGCCGGCGTCGGGTACTCCACAATGGCTCGTACCTTCTCAGCGTCTGATGCCGTAGGGTCGGCAAGGAGGTAGAGCTCCTGCAAAGCCCGGACGTACTCGAGGAGAGATTCGTCGGGATGCTGTGTTCGGAGCTCTAGCTCACGACGCATGCGGCGCTCGTAGTCAGGAGGAAGGAATTCGCTACGGAAGAGCGCCCTAAACTCCTCCATCGAACGAGCTTGGTGGCCGACAAGTCGGTACCACCGCGCCGCTTGGGCTGTCAGCGATACAGGCAATACACTACCAAGCATAACGCTGTCGCTCAGCCCCATCGCCCGCTGATAGCAGTGCAGCGCCTCGAGGTACTCTGTGGCACTCATGCGGTCCGAATAACCGCTGTACTCAGGCAGAGGTACCCGTAGGCTACTCGGTGCGCTTGGCTGAGGGGGCTCGAGGTCTCCCTTTAAAGCACAAGGCTGCGAGCGCGCCGCTTCCAACAGGACGTTTAGGAGCTGCGCCGCAGTTGCGTGCAGCGGTGATTGCTCCGACGCAGGCGCGGCCGTAACAGGGTCGCGCGCCTGTACTCCGGCATGCACGTCAGACCGAAAAGGGCCACTAAACGGCATGGAGGAGGTTAGGGTTGTTTCCGCTCCGACGGGCGCATGAGGCCTCACACGATAGGCAAGCGGATCGACCGCGGAGCACAGTGGCCCACGTCTGTCGAAAGTACCGCCAACGTGCATCTGAGGCATGCAAGCGTCGGGAAACGCGGCGACGTTGTCGGCCAAGCGAGCTGGCTCGCGCACGACATTGTCAACCCTTTGCGCTCGAGACCACGGCGGGTCAGGAAGCGCGTTCCCGCCAACACCTGAGTGCCCCCGGTAGGAAGGATCGGGTGCGGCGATTTGAGCTGTCAACCGTGCTGCTGACGGGGAAAGGCCAGCGAGCGGAGACTGCGCCGGGGACAGGCCCATAAGCGCGTGAGCCTCGAACAGCTGATACAGCCCGTTACTGGCTTGGCTAGGACTGTGGTCCTCGTTCAAGCGGCTCGCATCACTGTAGGGGGCCCCGAAAAAGGGTTCTCTCCCGGTGAACGCAAGCAGAGGGTCGCCGAGAGGGCCGTACCCCGTGCTGTCGCCGCCGTCCGCCTCGAACGAGATCAAGTCCGTCGCCACAGGATCGAACAGGAACGAGCGCCTCGAGGGGGACTGCTCTGATGCCATGCCGAAACCAAGTTGGGCGCCAGTTATGTGGAGATAGGTTTGCACTAGGCTTACCTGTATGAGCGCGACCGTGTAGGGACGCGACGTTCTCCACTGCCGCAGCGAACAAAGACGCTACGGCCGGGTTCGTCGATTCTCCGGCACGGCGCAGAAACCACGCACGAGGCAGGGTAACAACAACAACACGGGTTTATTAACCCAAGATGCAGCACAGTACGACACTCACAGGCTTGCAGGCCGTAAGGGGGAACTCCGCAAGACCGATCGAGTACGCTTGCCAGCGGCGCTAAGACTACCACACAAAGGGCAGCGGTCGAGCACACGAACGAGAAGCCGCCTGCTAGAGCAGCGCGTCAACCTCTCGTGCTAGCCTGAGAGCATCTGCCGCCACGAGCGAATCGTCGGGCGCATCTTAGCTCGTAGGAGAGGAGGATGTCACCAGCGGCCCAATGGGGAATGGCGCTGCGTTGTGACGTAGGCCCGCGCAGCGCGCCAGCGTAGCGTGCCCGGACATGCCAGCGCGGGACGGAGCCGACGCTTGGCTCGCCCAGACAAAGAGGCGCCCTGGCCACCATCTTGACGATTGCCGGTGCCTAAGTGCACCCGGGCTACGCGGCCGGCACGCGCGCGGCAGCTGGGGAACGAGGCGCCAGGTAGGAGGACGCTCTCGATCCCCACAGTGTGTGTGTGTGTGTGTGTGTGTGTGTGTGTGTGTGTGTGTGTGTGTGTGTGTGTGTGTGTGTGTGTGTGTGTGTGTGTGTGTGCGTGTGTGTGTGCGCGCGCGCGCGCGCGCGCGGCGTCTTCACTCCTTTGTCCAGTTCTAGTTTTTAGTAGCTGTCCTAATGAGTTTTGGTGTGAAAATGAAAGAAAAAGTCATGCTCTGATGGGCATTCTTCCAGGCACTTTTGAGTGTGGAGTACTTAGGGTCGTAGGCATGCGCACATGCGAGGCGGGGCCGGAGGTGAGGGGGCGCCCTTCCTAACCATCTAATGGGAATGCCAAGTCTGCCCCATACTGTACTTAGACCTTTCCTATCATTGTTTTAATGTCCAGGGTTATGGAAATGCAGGTGTTTGACGATAGTGGTTGCCGATTATTCATGTTGCATTCCGAGAGCTGTCCCCACCTTTACTCCTGGAATGCCGGGGGCCAAATGGAGACCATTCTTCTGAGAAGCACGTCATAGCCCCATTGTGCATTTCTGCCTCCCACCAACCAGGTAGGAGAGGACTGGCGAGAAAGAGGAGAGCGCTGCGGTCAAACTCCCCCCCCCCCTTAATACCCACCCAGGGCGAGCCTTCGTTTATACCCACGTGTACGATGCATGCATTGATCTACACGGCGGCACTGGCAGTCGCGCGTTCACTATGTCCTTATTGAGTTCTCTTGTTGACACAGAGGTTAAGCACTAAACGGAGGAATGCACTTTTAGTACCCGAAAAGCCGCTACTGCTCCTGTTGGATAACATTGAACTCCTTTCCCAAATTGTGTTGATCACTCAAGAAATCCTGAAATATACCCAAGACAGGCAGTGTCGCTTGTACCCAGGTGACCGCAGCGCTCTCCATTTGCTCTCAAAAATGCATTCCTTTGTTGTCTCGTAAAAAAAAGTTAAGCGCTGGGCTATCAGCCGGAAGAGCAGATATGCTTAATTTTCACTCCACCGTCTTTCACAGTATGAAATACGTTTGTTCTGCCAGGTGTGTTCCGACACTCGTCCTCGCACGAAGACTGAGCATCTTACTCAGACAAATACCAAGCAGATTGCGCGATGGCCACGAAATGTGATACGCTTCCTTTGCTTCTCACGTGCGTCGCCTCACAGACTCATGCGCCTACCCTGTGCACATGCTGTGGACACGATAATGCGCACCTCCCCAGCTGGACGCAAGCGCTACCTACTAAGCGCATGCAGCGGAAGTCCAAGAGCCGCTGCTGGTGGTGGTGCTGAAAACATTAGGCTATAGGAGGTACAGGTGGTATACCTTACTAAAACTGCTGCTTGGGCGAGTTGGTTCATGATTAGGATAGATTAACCAACGCAAAAAGACGAAACACTTAAGAAGGAACACACACATACAGCGCTGTGTGTGCTCTTTCTTAAGTGTTTCGTCTTTTTGCGCTGGTAAACCTATCTTAAACAGGTGGTATGCTTGGACCAGCCCGTCAGGGACTGGTCCTCACAAGTACGTGCCAAGTTATGGGGCTCCAATGGCGGTGGGCGCCAACCCAGGCGCGCTTAACTAAGGCTTGTTGACCGTGTAAGTCGTGGAAGCCGAACAGGGCAGCCTCCCATTTCTCCCGGGTTGGGTATGGATGGGAGCAATGACCGGGTTGGAGGGCCAGGCCCACACTATGTAACAGGTGTCTGAAGACACCGCATCACAGAGTGGACAGTTGCCACCTGCTGTTATATAACTTCCTCTTGAGGGATAGTTGTGAACCACTATTCATCTTTTGAGGATGCTTGCCAAAGCTGTTGCAACCCATTCTTATTCTTCTGTTTACTTCAGTCTCATGGTTAAGCTCCGTGGTCACTACCTGTCCTAAGTAGAGGTATTCCTTTACAACTGCCAATGTATCGCTACGAATCGCAAAGCGCTATTCTCTTCCGAGACTGCTGCACATTACTTCAGTTTTCTGCATATTAATTTTCAGACCTATCGTTCTGCTATCCTTGTCCAATTCAGTAATGAGGAGTGCGATTCGTCCCCGGGGTTACTCTTCAATGCAATGCCATCAGCGAGTCGCAGGTTACTAAGGTACTCTCCATTAACTTGCATCCCTAACTCTTCTCAATCTAGCGCCATGAAAACCTCCTGTAAGCACGCGGTGAATAACATTGGGGAGATCGTGTCTCCCTGCCTTACATCCTTCTTTATCAGAATTTTGTGGTTTTCATCATGGGGGACTATGTTGGCTATGGTGCCGCTGTAGATTTTTTCCAGTAACTTTATATATCGTTCGTCGACGCCCTGATTCCGCAGTGCCTGCATGACTGCTCATATCATCACCGAATCAAACGCGTTCTCGTAATCTATGAAAACTATATATAGGGGTTGGTTATATTCCACGCATTTCTCTATCACCTGATTGATAGTGTGAATATGGTCTATTGTCGAGTAGCCTGTACAAAATCCTGCTTGGTCCTTTAATTGATTGAGTTCTAATGTTGTATTAATTATATCAGTTATTATTTTGTAAATAGCTTGTAGAGAACGGGCAGTAAGCTGATCAGCCTGTAATTTTTTAAGTCCTTCACGTCTCCTTTCTTATGAATTAAGATGACAGCATTCTTCCAAGATTCTGGTACCCTCACAGTCAAGGTGCACTTCGTATAAAGGGTGCCCTGTTTTGCTAACACAATCTGTCCACCGTCTTTCAACAGATCTGATGTTATCTGATCCTCACCAGCGGCTTTGCCTTTTTGCATTCCCTCCACGGCTTTCTTTACTTCCCCTGTTGCTACTGGTGAGATGTCCCCTTCCTATGGGTTACTACTACTTCTTACAGTGTGGTCCGGGTTGTCGCGGCTACTGCACATAACTCTGTCAAACTCCTCAGCTACCTTATCTGTCCTATCCATATTGGTAGTGACTTTGCATTCGTTGTCCCTTAATGCATACATCTAGTTTTTGCCTGTGCCCCGTTTTCTATTCACCACTTTGAGGATTCATCCATTCTTTAGAGCATGTGCAATTCTCTCCTTGTTATACTTTCTTACGTCGGCTGCCTAAAGCTCATTGATTAACTTCAAAAGTGCCGCCAGTTCTACTTTGTCTGTTGCATTCGAGGCTTTCATGCTTTGACGTTTCTACAACGAAAGCTGTTGTGAGACCACAACAAGGGCTGTTTATGGCGCCGTAGTTGTCCGCCGCTGCCACCGCCGCCGGTGTCCGTAACCACTATCGCGGGAAATAAGAAAAAAAAAACGAAAATAAAAAATATCCAGGATGGAACGACGTTCGAACCTTGGCCCTCTGCGTGGGAGCCCAGTATTCTATTTCAGAGCCATGCAGGTGCTTGAAAGCGCTTTGCAAAAAGACCCTATACAAGCTTCATGTCGGGAAGGAACAACATTAACATATGTAATGTAGTGTGGTACGTACAAGAGTAAAATAGCAACCAGGCGTCACACAACGCGAATTCTGTAACCAGGCGTTACACAATACGAATTGTGCAACGAGTGGGTTGTTGAATGCTTCCAACCCATTACAAAGGAATCTGACATAATTCTTCATCGTCATCAGCCACATAATCAACAAAGTGCACATAATATCTTACAGGTGTTTACCGGGTACCACGGTTCTCCGCAGAATGACGGAAAATTGCATAGTGGCTGTTTCTCTAGCTCACAAAAGTTATTATGATTTATAGCGTAGTGGGTGCCTCGCAAGTGCACTTCTATTGTTTGCCAAGGAAGCCCATAAGCCTTCCATGATCCATTTCCTCAGGGTCTGAATAAAGTAATTCCACCTGTCTCTCTTTCTCACGTTAACGCATGTTATAAAGCGTGGTAGGAAATAGTGACCTAGCGTCACAAAATGCCAATTAGGTAACTAGTGGGTCGTTTAAAGCTTCCCACCTATTATAAAGGGCTCATCTATAATTCTTCATCGTCACCAACCGTCGCATCAACAAGCTGCACATAATGCCTTACAAATCGTACCTCGTTTCTCCGCAGAATGACGAATAATGTCCTGGTGGCTGCTTCCCAACTTCACAAAAATTATGATTTGTGGCGTAGTGGGTCCGTTGCTAACGCACTTGTATTAGTAGCCACAAGTAACGGCCGCTAAAAATGCCGCTCTTCCAGCTTTCGCTGTGACTGTGCTGCGCTTTCCGCGCAGGCCTGGCGTTTTTTTTTTTTTTCGCCTCCTGGGAGAGCTTGCCACTGTCCTGTATAATGACTGTACCTCATACATCGAGTGCGCACTCCGTAATGATACTCGTCAGATTATCATTCACTACGACAACGGTAAGGTCGGTTTCCTCGGTTAGAGCCAAGTATCTGTTCTGAGCGTTTTGCTACAATATCTGTTCTGAAGCGAGATCCTGAATTCCTGTACTTTCACTCTCAGTGTTAACTCATTAATTGGATGCTTGCGTATCAGCTTCTGCCGTTCTTTCCTCGAATAACAATGCTAGATTCCACTCACTATGCTAGCCGCTCATTCTTCCGTCTCCAAAAGACAGCGCGGTTGTGCACAAAGAATCCCTCTGGCACTCTACGTGGGCTGTCACCATTCCGCGTGGCTTAACCCGCCGAGAGGGAATCAAAGATTTTTATCACCCTCCGCTGCGTCGCAGGTCTGACCTTCACCATGGTCAGTTGCTCAGCAACCTCTAGGGAATGAGGACTGAGAATGGTTTAACTGGTGTATTCATGAGGTGAATAGTGGCCAAATACTGCACCAGGGTGGTCAGTCCTTCTCTGGGGAAGGAGTGTATTACCGGCTGTGGTCACCGATGAGGCCACACCCCTGGCCCTTAATGCAATTTCATCATCATGCTGGCTTTTTCTTTTATCCGGAGGGAAATTGCGCAGCACCGGTATTCAAACCACGGACCTCTTGCATGCGAGAAGTTATAGGCGGGATTAAAATCGTGTTCCCGATCTGGTGAGCGGGAGAAAGCAGCCCGGTGAGAGAGCGCGCGGGCGTCTGCGTCTGCTGCCTCGTTTCCTGCCAATCCCTGAGGAGCATGGGCGCATATAAGGTAACGGTGGGTTGGGTCCGTATCCCGCATGCAATTCCGGTAGATTGGATACGCTAGACGCTCATTCGCTCGTCTCGAAAACACAGCGCGGTTGAACACAAAGAATCACTCTTATACTCTACGTGTGCTCTCGCCATTCCGCATGGATCGTACCGCTTTGACGCCATAATCCGCCGAAAGTGGCTTGCCATCACAAGGACCCACGTGGCGCCGACCACGTCGGTGCAACGCTTGAGCGTCCGCCTGTACTGCTTTCGAACACAGTGCCGCCGGGCATGCACCGGCTTCTCTGACGGGAAGAGCAGTAGTAGGTCTGCCTGGTACTCATTAGAGTGAATAGTCAACTGAGAAACGTGGCGTTTCCTTTCCGCTGTCATCTATCTTTCACTGATTGCTCGGGAGGATTGTGTTTCTTTATATTTTGTTGCTTTGTGTATCGTGTTGTTGCTTAGGTAATTACCTTAGAATTGTTTGGGTATCTGGTTGCAACGTGGCTTATTTTCTCGCATTTCTGTGTCCGAAATATAAAAAGCTAGTGTCGCGCTATTTTCATCTCTCACGGCATTCGTGCCATCAAACGTTGGCTAATCTTCTGCTTACACACTCATAATAATTGTTGAGCAGATATCACAAGCATATGATACAGTGTGGTAGTCAACCTTGACATCAGTAGGTTTGGAGCACCTCCTTCGAGGTAGGATCATTTGAGTATGCGAGTGCAAGGAACCTCGAAATCTGAAATCCCATAGCATACCAAAAGAGAGAGAGATATATATAAAAAACGCTGCGCACTATCGATCTCAAGGTTGGGCATAGTTAGCTGTCCTTGTTGCCTTACCAGGATTCACGAGGTCAAATTCGCGCACGTCGCAGAACAAGAAATTGTTGGCGATCGTTAAGAGTCACGTTCAGGTTATGCTGATCTCGCTCCATTCACAAACACGGATGAACGACAACACGTCCTTGTCTCCAAGTCACCGCCAATATAATCATCTTCCGATACCCGCCGAGTTGCTTAGAACGCTGATATATGGCGCTTGTAAGCACGAGGTCGCGGGTTTGATTCCCCGCCACGGCAACCGCATTTCGATGGATGCCAAATGCAATAACATCCGTGTACTTAGATTTATGTACACGTTAAATAATATCAGGGGGTGAAAATAAATGCGGAGACACCGCTAGGGCCACTACAGCGTGTCTCATAATCATGTGCTTTTGACACGTAAAGCCCGAGATTTATTATTATTATTATTATTATTATTATTATTATTATTATTATTATTATTATTATTATTATTATTATTATTATTATTATTATTATTGCCCTCCCGATACCGCATATATAAGAACAGTCAGCGTCAGAAGTTTACAGACCACGTGACGCAAGAAAAAGGAAAGTATTCCCGCTGCTTTGACAGACGGCCCTGCATTTAGAATTCCAGTCTGTTCTAAAGTATGCTAACATGGATTTTGCGCAGTTCCACCGAATACGGCAACAGATTGCTGGGAAATTCAGATTTTTGTCCCACCTGGTGGTATCTAAACATTCGATGCCGACTGCACGCATCACTGTTCTCGGACAAAAAACGGCGATGCGCCACTCATCAGTTCCATCTCTGTTGGTTATGCTTAAGCACACTACAAGTTGACGCTGATTGCAGCAAGTTCCACTTGTGCAGCACGCGCGTGCTTAGCGGGCCTTCCGTCGTCGTCATCGCTTGTCGTAGTTGTTGCTATTGTTGTCATACGTAGTTGTCGTTACGGTTGTTCTTGTCGTCTTCGTTGTATAGTTGTTCTTTTCCTTAATTGTTACCGTCGTTGCTGCCGTCGTCTCTTGATGCTGTCCGCCGTTGTGGTCGCATAGTTGGCACCAATTTTCCGTACCCGTCTCGAGGAAACTGTCCAATAACGACCTTTAGAAAAAAAAAACGCCAGGCCTGCGCGGAAAGCGCAGCACAGTCACAGCGAAAGCTGGAAGAGAGGCATTTCTAGAGCCCGTTATAAACCCTCTTCTGGCTACTAATACAAGTACATTAGCAACGTACCCACTACGCCACAAATCATAATTTTTGGGAAGTTGGGAAGCACCCACCACGACATTATTCGTTATTCTGCGGAAAAGCGAGGTACCATCTGTGAGGCATTATGTGCACTTTGTTATTGCGGTGGTTGATGACGATGAAGAATTATGGCAGAGTCCTTTGTAATGAGTTGGAAGCTTTAAACGACCCATTAGTTACGTAATTCATATTGTGTGACGCCTGGTCGTTATTTCACTCTCCCACCGCGCTTTATGACATACGTTAATTGGAGAAACGGAGAGCGACAGAGAGAATTAACGTTATTGAGACCCTGAGGAAATGCATCATGGGAGCCTTATGGGCTTCCTTGGCAACCAATAGAAGTGCACTTGCGAGGAACCCACTACTCTATAAATCTGGGCTCCTACGCAGAGGGCCCAGGTTCGAACCTCGTTCCATCCTGGAATTTTTTTCTTATTTCCGTTTTTTTTTTCTTATTTCCTGCGATAGTGGTTACGGACACCGGCGGCGGCGGCAGCGGACAACTACGGCGCCAAAAACGGCCGTTGAAATGATCTCATAAGAGCTTTCGCTGTAATAACATCAGGCCAATATGCGATCGAAGCTCAATTGGTAGAGCATCGGACGCGTAACTTGTAGGCCGTGGTTCGGACACTATGGACGGTAATGAATGAATGAATGAATGAATGAATGAATGAATGAATGAATGAATGAATGAATGAATGAATGAACTTTAATTGATGTCACTTCTCCTGTTTCCTTCGGGCGAGGCGGCGGGAAGGGGAAATTAATCCCTGTCCCGTCCCACCCTCCGTCGATGACGTTGGCGGTGCCTCAGGCGACGGCTCGAAGTCCTTGGACCCAAGGTTTTTTTTCTCTCTCTCGTCTACTTCATTTCTTTTCCATTTAAGTCAAAACTACTACGCAACAGTTCAAAATAACAAATATTTTGCCTTATGCATTCCTTGGCTTAATTGCGTTGGATTCACTAGGCCGTGTCCAACAAAGAAACGAGCCCCTCGAACAATTGACCTTCTTTCTTTCAGGCCAATAGCATACTTTCAGAGCTCGCCCCTAGCGTATGTCGATGAACGAATGACAGCGAGAATGCACTCAAGAAGCGCAAAAGCGCTAGACCCGATCGTCGGCTCGAATCGGAAAGTTTCATTCCTTTTAAGGGGCACACTATTTATCCTGGATTTTTCCACTGGAGAAGCTGAAGACGCCCATTTAGGGAGTTCTTAAAGGGACACTAAAGAGCAAAACGATTTCTCTCGCATTAGTAAAGTAGTCTTCCACGATACCAAAAACACCACGCTTGCTGCGAGAAGGCGCTTAATAAGCGAGAAAACGCGCAAAAAGAAAATACAAGTGGCGACGCCACCTTGGAATTACCCCACCATTTGCCGTGACGTCACATATTTTTGACGGCGCCTGCTTGGGCCTACGTAGTTCCTAATCGGTTAAATCGAAGTACGTTGTCCCTTGAGGGGGCTAGAGACTTGACATAACGAGTTTGTGGAAATTTCGTCGAGCCAGTGGCGCCAAAATACGTTACATGCTCTTTGAAACCATTTACGTCACGAATTACAAAGCTCGGCGCGAAATTTCAAAATGAAACTTTGAACTTGGTTTTCTGCTCTAATAATAAACCTATAGTGGTGAAATAAACTACACAAGAGTTCTCCGAGCACACTTTATCAATCTAAACCAATTCATTGTTTCTCTTTAGTGTCCCTTTAAAGTGTCGCCGGGGGTTACAAAAAGGGTTCAACTTACACTGAGGGGGACGCAGCTAGAAATGGAAAGGAAATTGATAGGTGTATTTTTAACGGACAAGAAGAGAGCAGAGTGGGTCAGGGAACAAGTGGGTGTTAAGGACATCGTAGCAGAAATAAAGAAAAAAGAAATGTCCATTTAAATGAACAGAAAATTTGGGGAGGGGCGAAGCATGTAGGCAAGGGTGTTTCAGATCCACTAACGTGAAACCTGTGGAGGGGCGAGGCGTGCAGTGTGCGCTGGTGTTTCTCACAGCAAAATCACTGCTCATTGGCAATTATATAAAGAAGAAAGGTTAGACACAGAGACCCGCAGTCCGCTTTTAGTAACGTGCAATCTGCGAATATTTATTGTTCAACGACGCACGAGAGAAATCTCCCACCGGCATTACATTGCAGTTCAAGATCCAGTGTGGCCGGTGAACGGTTGTACAGCGCGAGCAGACCGTTTTTTCTATCAAGAAACTCGCTAGCAGACGCTGCCTGCGTCGGCGTTGTCTTTCGCGGGCGAGGGTGCGTTCTCGTTCCTCGCGAGCTGGTAGTTCAGTGTTCATCGAAGAAAGAGCTTGGTGGTGGCAATGGTTTGATGAAAGGAAGAAGGCACTAGTTTCTGCAACCCTTGCTTGAGCACGGCTCAGCGCCTTAAAAGGAAGCGATCGAAAGTCGACATGGGCGACAGAAGAAGAGAGAGAAAAGACAGGGGGGGGGGGTTAGAGCAGTTCGCGGACGGGGCCCCGATCGGCGAGGGGCCTTGAGCGCGAGGACATCATGGACGGGACAACGTCCCGATCGGCGAGAGGCCTTTAGCGAGAGGACATCGCGGACGAGACAGCCGTCTAGTGTGATTTTTCATAGTCAACGCGCGCTATTCGCTCTCTCTCGCCACACGGCGAGCACTGAGGCAGTGGCGCCCTCTCTTGCGCTCAAGCAAGTGGACCGTCACGACAGGACACGACCATGCACGTCGAGAAACTAAGGTGCTTGCCCCCTAAGGGTTTACGAGTATAACGCTGCAGCAGCAAGCACAGGACCGGTTGATTGTGACTGACGGAACATGGGAGAGGCCTTTGCACTGCAGTGGGCGCAGTCAGGCTGGTGATGATGATGATGATAATGATGAAAAGTGTCGCCGGGGTTTTTTAAACAGCGTGGAAGTGTTTAAATCGGTAAGCCTCACTCTCTCACCTCATTTATTCTCTCCTTCTCACCCTAACATCAGTCCTCCTTACCCTCGTATCGCTGCAGTCTAGGGACCAACTTCACAAAACGTATCATTCACGTAAACTCGACTTGCTGCGCAACCAAAAGAAACGAAGGAGGGAGAAAGAGCGCAATCTTTTAACAGTTTCTGAGCCGCGCTCCTCCGTTTTTCCGGACAAAGGTTCACCGTCTTGAAGTTTATGTGCACAGAGTGGACGGCCGCCTTCGCTAAAAGCATGTCCATCCCTACGATTCGCTGAAAGCGTACGAAAAATACCGGGGCAGGATAAAGTACAACTGTGCTGTTCTGTTTCCACTCCGTTCTGCCTGACGCCAAATTTTAGTTAGCGCCAACGCAAGCACGGGCCGGAACCAGCAATATATTCTGAAGAAACCAATCGAAAACTCTTCCCGTTAACTAGAAATCGTTTTTATTTGTTTTAAAATAGAGAGAAACAGAGAATTAAATGAAAAAGAAAAGGCAGGGTGGTTAAAATGGTAGTAATAATCGGTTTGCTACCCTGCACAGGGGTGGGAAAATAGGGGTCACGAATAGTACAGGAAGAGAGAGATAAAACAAAAACAAATGCACACATGCACACGCATGCAGGACGTTCCAATAAGAGCCGTTCTGATAGACCGGTGGAACGTAGAAAGCATAGAAAGTAATACCACTGCCTGCTATGACACGATATATTATCTACCCGGCTCGCATTACCCCATAAGACTGCTGGAGGGGAGGGGCTTTAGTTGGGCTCTGCTCTCACGACTAAAATGAGGGAAGAGAGTTTCTTAGCAATATGCTGTGTTGGGCCAGTTGGTCTTTGTGTTGGTCTTTGTTAAAAGGAGCAAGGTTACAAAAGAGAAGATAAAGGGGGGGGGGGATAGAAATAACGCCAACTCACAACTCAACAGACGAACTAAGGCAGCGTTATAACAATTATAATAGAACTGAGAATGTTATTCATAGGCAAAGAAATCCATTGTTGCCAGCTGCTACGTGTAACGCTGCCAAAGTTATCGGCAGGCAGCTACCTTCTACTCGGTTTAGGAAGCGCCACTGCATGACTATTCCATGAATGTGTACGTTTCGTTCCGCATATAAATTACCAGATAAACGCGTATACGTCATTTTGACGTCGTGAGTTTTCTCGGTTTTGGTGACGCCGCGTGGAAGGCACGACGGAAAATTAAACTGCGCAGCTTTAACCTCCTTGCTGCCTCAGTCCAGGCTCATGGACATGAATTCTTAAGCAAATAACACAACAGAAAACTGCTCAGTGTGATTAAAGACTCGCTCATTTGTCGTGCAGGGTGTCTAGTATTTATATTCCAAGAGTGAGCAGCAGAAGTCCACATTAGCGGCTGGTGTGCAAACAAAACAAAACGGCGATGGGCAGATCGCGCTACGTGCAGCTTCTTAGGCCTTCCCGCTTAAAGTTTGGCAATGTAATATTCTGTTGCCTGCAACGTATTGCGAATACAGTTACGCTATTGTCCTTTGAGAATCACTTCAAAAACATTCGAAGCCACGAAAGAACCAATTTGGATTTGTCGGCGATGTTTTCCCCATACTTGCAACTAAACTCTGCGTTTATAAACGACCGTTTTTACCTTTCGAAAATGAAAATTTTGTAGCAATATTGTTTCTTTGCACTTGAGGAACCACGTGAAATAAGCTTTTGCGAACAGCTTCTCTCTTTTTCTCTACCTACATCTTTGTTCGCCAGTGAAGAGGTTAACGCAGGCGCAAGCGCAGTTTCCTTCAGTTGCGTCTGCGTTACACCACTCGTGAACGTAGACCAACACGGCGCAAGCGCCGACTCCAAACATTTTTTTTTATTATTATTGAAGCAAAGCAAGAAACTTGTAATTTAGCCAGGGACTCGTGATGCCCGCATCTCCATTTGCCATCAGCGCTCTGGCAAAAGTGATCTGCGGGTAGCGCGCCGCGGTTGCTGAGAGCAAGGTCGTGATCTGAATAGCGGCGGCCGCCCGCGATAGGGGCGAGGAAAGAAAAGAAAACAATCAAACTGCAATAAGCAAAGCAGTCGTAAACACTGCGCGGTACGTGGGGAGCGAACGCGCATGCGCGTATCGCCCGAGGGGCGGAGAACGAACGAGACCTGCCCTCCAGCTTCATCGGCGCGTTCCCGACGCTTCCATGGCGGCTCGATTCTTTCTTTCTTTCTTTCTTTCTTTCTTTCTTTCTTTCTTTCTTTCTTTCTCTCTTTCTTTCTTTCTTTCTTTCTTTCTTTCTTTCTTTCTTTCTTTCTTTCTTCTAAGGTTGCCCTTAGACACAACTACATAGTTCATAGCGCGGTACAAGAGGCGCGTTGTACGTGAAAGGAACAAGTTGTCTCACTTGGCCATAAATGCAGCGGGATAATCGCAGCTGAAAGACATTCAGGAGGCCTTTAAAAAAGAAAAATAGTTAGAAAGATAAAACAAAATCAACAAAGCACGCAAAGCTAAATGGATACGAGTAAAATCTTCAAACGACAAAGGCCACCGACATTATATACGTAATAATAGTCAATAGGTCAACATCGTGCAAGAAATAGACACTAGCCTGTAACACAAAACGGCGATTTACTAAGGCAACATGCAAGTAAGCGTAGCCGGGCTCTTGTTCATGCCGTCAGAAAGTGTCTTTAATTTATGAATTTGGCATGACTCTTTCACTTTCCGTTCACGGTGTGATTTAAAACCAGATTCCAGTATTGTGGGTATAATATTACTTAAATAATGGCCTGCCTCGGTGACAGGCCTTGAAATTGGTAAGTCATAAATTGGCAATTGGCAAGAATCATAAAGCATATGAGCTTTATGATTATTGAAACGGCATCGAAAGGCAGTTTCGGTTTGACCTATGTATTGTACATGACGGATTGAGCATTCTAGCAAATATAGGACTTTTGCAGTGTCACAAGTGAAATTGCCCCCGATTTTGAACTTGAAGTTAGTCACAGTACTGACTGCCCGTGTTGTCGTGGTCACGTGCGCACACACTTTACAGTGGGGTTTTTTTACAAGGATGGCAACCAACCACCTGGACGTTATTGTTCTGTTTGGTTTTAGAGGAAGTTAACAAATCCCGCAAATGTTCGCCTCGTCTGTAGCCCTTTGCGACACGGCGTCCTCGTTTGAGGACACGAATTTCAGAGGCGCGTCCCACGCCGCGTGTTTCTTCAAATGTCCTGAAACGCAGTGTGCACATTCGTGCACGCTTCCTGATTGGATAACTAGCGGTCATTTAACTTCATTGTCCTGCGTATTGTTGCAGAGGATCACTTTTCTGGAGACACTACCGTGTTAGACGATCGTTCAACGTGCCGCGTTCCAGGACCAACGTCAAGAGTTTTTTTTTTTTTTCTCCGCTCGAAACGAATACAACCAAAAAATAAGGTGTGTATGCTTTTTGGGCCTAATAGTTGATTCTTTTTATGCAAGTATTGAAGCGGACTGATGGCAGAATAATTAGATAATTAGTTACACGCGAATTACCATCAATTACTCAAACTCACACAAAACAATACATTCGTTCGTTTTCTTTCCTAGAATGTAATACTGAGTGTCTTCCAATCATGCCATGCGAATTTGACGCATTTGCAGACAGTGAATCATAAAGCGTCTCTGAAGGGGGTAGACAAGACGCGGTTGTTCTGGAAACGCTTTTGTAAGGCGTTCGATCAGCATAACTATGTTGTGGTGTTTACGTAGAATAAATGCGACATCAGGCGCCGATGCGTTCTTAACCTGTGGATGGCTTTTAGGATTTTCGTTGGTGATGGAGAGTGCTGTACGGTCTTGTGCGCCACCACCCTCGCCTCTCCCAATGTGCTTCTCCAGTTGTGCGAAAAGAAAAGAAAAAAAATGCCTACGCTGCATCAAATGCTGCCTATGCTCTCCTGTGTCATGTGCTCCGTGGCTGCCGCTTTTTCGTAGAAGAATTTCTGTTGTTGTTGAAACGGTACGATCTTTTTGTCGCTTAACGTTCATCGCACTCACCGATAGCCTGTTCAGTCGGCCTCCGTGCGCCAAGCAGCCAACCATAGTTCGTTCATCTTATATTTGAGGGTACTAAAAGCGCGTCACGTGGTACTTTTTAATTAAAAATTCGCGCGCTTTAAAGAAAGGCCGGAAAAAAAGCAGGGGAGTTATCTTACCACAGATCGAAAAATTCGATGTTTCTCAACAAGCGCTAAAACTTTTGTATTCTACATTTTTGTCTGAAGTTACTAATTTACAAAATTCATTAAGCAATCTGTTAATTGTCGAGTTTGGCGGATTGGAAAAATATTCTGACGTGCTCTGTATGGCTGAGAACAATATTGCGCTAATTGGAGACGCCAAGCGCCTTTAATTTTTTTAATACTTGGTGCTGTTTAGCTTAGCCCTTTCAGACGCTACCTATGAAAAACTGTCTGTAAATACGTCAAATCGATACGTTATTTGAAGGCACTCGATATTCCATTGCAACAAAAATAATGTCATAATACGCCAATTTATGTGTAATATAGCAATTATTCCCAATTAAATTTTAATTCAATGTCTATTTATTCTGAAGTCATGCATGCCTTGTTTTTGCTTAAATCGAATCTCAGGCTAGAAATATAGTGCGAATTCGTTTTCGGTTATGTCAATTTTGAACAAAGAAAAATTATACATTAGACGTGGCTCGCGAAAAGGGGCACGTCGAAAGACTCGTCGAATGTGGTAGTGCCTTCAGCAAAGTAATCGCATGCAAATGTACACCGCAAAATGAAATTAAATGAAGACAAATTTATTACGCAGGAAGTTCAATTCATCAGGAGCTCAATGTATATGGGTATTTCTTAGCCACTAGTCTATGCAACTAACAAATGCAAGCGGTGTACACGATTGTGTACATAGCGTGTCAAACGCTTAAACACCCTGTATATAACCATACGAGTCGTATAATATGGCATGCAGCGACTAGCCGTCCCGTCGATGTGTGAAGTGAAGACTTTACCGATGTTCCCTTATATCATACTAAGTGACGGAGACACTCCAGGCGAGCTGCAGACGTTGCCCATGTTCCCTTATATCTTACTAAGTGACAGACACTCCAGACGATCTGCAGCTATAAGCACACACACACCTGCCACCGCCATCCATGAGCAGTCACGCTAGTCAAGTAGTTTCTCACCATTCCTGAAGCATCTGCTGGTCAAAATGTTTTCTGTCACACCACCATTCTAACATAACGCAGTGCCAAAGTAATACAGTGCAGAAATATCAGTACATTCTACAGCCTAATCCCTATCAGTATGCGATTGAAACAAAACGAAGTTTGCTTTTGCGAAAGGCCATCTCAAAAGGAGAATCCTCAACTAACATTTCTGCTGCTAAAACACGCGTCATAAACTTCAGACAAATGCAAGTCACTCAATGGTAGCAAATCCAGGCGGCCTTCTAAAGGATAAGCTCGGCGTTAGGCAAGTAAGAACGAAACACAAGTCGATGTTTCACGGACGTAACATCCGGGCAAGTTAAAACCCTCAAGTTTGGCCATTGCCATAAACGTAAAGCGGCGTTAGAAACAAATACAAAACACGAATCAAGAAGCGGATTATTAAACGGTATTCGAATAAGCAGCGGCCCAATAAAGCGCGCCATACAACAGCGCGAAGTGACCAATCTGTCTGTATGCTATGCGTAATGCACGAACTTCTCACCCCTTGAACACAGCCGCACAATTGGGGAGCTTCCATGAACGTCACACCACCACAAGTTCACACGTACGCGCACTTTTTGGCCGTCGCGTTGGTGGGACAGGAGAATGCCTCTGCGAAGGGACCGAAATTTCTTGTCGCATCAGTGCACGTCCTAGAAAACTTCCTCTTGAAAGAGTCCGTCCGACAAGTGCCGTGACAGAAGGTGGCAAAAAAGACCTGCGCGGGACTGTATTCGCGCAAGCCATCGAGGCGCAGGTCGGAGGCCTCGTCCTTCAAACGCAAGTACGCCGTGTAAGCGACATCGAACGCGGGCAGCCACGGGAATGTTCTCTCGGCCTCCAGAACATCGGAACACCAAGAGGCCTTCCAGAAAGACCACGTGACCGCAGATTCCTATGACGCCATAACCACGCCTCCGTTGAGGAGGTGCGCCATCATGTCCACAGCCCTCAAGATTCCTTGCGCGTAGATAAAGCCCAGGCCACTGTAGAACATCGCACTCGTCCCCTCGACGTAGTAAAACGGAGGACTAGGGCTGCGACGGAGATAGAAATCACGTTCAACAGAGGATTGTAGGCGGTCACAGTCTCCCCAGCAAGCGCAAAGACTTTCGAAGCGGCGACGTAGTCCACGATGGCCACTGCTGCTCGATTATCCCGATTGTACATTTGCAAACGGCTCCATTCCCATTCGGCGTAAAAGCCACGTTCACTCCCATTGTACGGCTCCCCGAAGTACTGCTCGAAGCCGCCCGGTCTTCCGAAGTCGTCCTCGGGCCAGATGACAGTGCACATACCTTCCACAACTGAGGAGAGTGCTCGCCTCGTCTCAGCATTCTCTACTACGATGGATCGTATATTCCCCAGGCGACTGGTGATGGCAAATTATGCTTCTGTCGACAACATCGCCTTGTTGACGGACGCCAGAAGGACGTTGTAGGTAGTGTCGACGTGGTAGAAGAAGACGAGACGCTGAAAGTACGCGCCTTCCGGAGCGCTGTCCACCGACAACCGCAGTACACTGCTGATGGTAGAGCCCACGGCTTGCACGAACCACCAGACCGTGTGGAAGAAAATGTCTTTCGCGGTGTTCGAGGCGAATATGGAATCTATAACTTCAATGAGGCCGCCGTTGGTAGCCAAGACGAGGTCCTTTGCGGTGATGTCCGACGCACGAGTGCCGTACACTGATCGAAGCGCTCTGATCCAGTCCTTCGCGCTCAGATTTCTCACCAGCTTCGGCATGCTTCCGATCTCGACGAGCCTTGGCTGAGGGAGATCACAGTCGATCGCAGAGGTCAGCTCGTGAAATATCTGCCTCTGCACTCCACTACTTGTTGTCGTCAAGAAGGTCGTGAAGGACTCCGAAGGAGGTCTGATTGCGAACACCGTATTGATGAAGAAGCCCGTGTAGATGGAATAGCCGTCCTGGTACCTGGATATTGTCTCGTGCGTGAAATCCCCGAGAAGCGATGGCGTGGATGGACTCAGCAAGACGGCGCGATCTCGCTGAAGACGCGACGATGCCGCCACCGGGAGCAAGTGTACGTGGAAAACCACAGCGGTAGCGCCCACATGACGGACAGTTCCAGGACCACATGCAGGGCTCTGCCGTAGTCGACGATTTCCTCCGGTTCGCCAGCCGTGGGCCACGCGAAGCTTCGTTCACTTACAAAAGCTGTCAGCATCCTCACGGTGTTCTCTCCGTCGGAAGTGCTCGACATGCACTGGCGCATCATACTGAGCGGCCTGTTGATCACCGCTTGCTGGTCGTAGTCGCCGAGGCTCAACTTATTGACGGTCGCGAACCAGCGAAGAATGGCTTGCTCCCTGACCGAACTGTTGGCGTGTCGAAAGTCGTTCGACCAACCACTGCACACGAAGCAGCCAAAACATTCGCAAGGCGACGCGTTGTGGTCGGTGTAGATGCCCAGCGTGTGAACGTGCTCGATACAGTCTGCCGTGCCACACAAGTCAGCCTCTCGGCCGTCTGTCTTGTACATACGGTAGAGAGCGAACAGCACTAGTGCCAGAATGACGGCCATGAGTGTGGCAGCTCCTGCTAATTCTCTTCCATCAATCCACGGACGGGTGGCGCTCAGTTGCTCCTTCTTGGGAGACATTTGCAGGAGGTCTTCAAGGCGTGGCTGCTGCTCGCGAAGTAGGGAGAGAGTGGATAATCGAAATCTTAGCCCGGTTTGATTCAGTGCTTATATCAAGAAATGTTTGGACGTTGCGCTTTCTGCTTCCATGTGTTGAACTTCTGCGCAAACACCGGCTTTTCACGGACAGCCTTTAGAGAAAAAATATTTCATGTTTGAATTTTGTAGGAAGAAGACACTGCTTCAAAACGAGCAGGGAAGTTTACACTTCAAACACCGTCGTATGTTTAAATTGGCAACAACTACCGGCGTTTTCTTCCGATGATTATTGTTTGATGGCATTGTGTTTTAAATGGTTGCATACGTTCTTGATTTCGTAACACATAGTCATTTTGATGATGCTGCTCGTGGAGTTACGCTGATGTACTGCGGTGAAGTTCAACATATGACGAAAGTGCAATGCCTGTATTCCTAAGCGTGAGTTTGTTTCACCAAATTATGTCACGATAATTTGGCTGGGTGCGACAAAATTCAAAGAAGTGCCAGGCTGGTGCAGAACCGCAGTCACAGCGCAAACTGGAGGAAATCAACAATGTAAACTGTCTTAGGGCACCCAGTTGAAGTAAAGTTGCGAAGCACCCACTATTACAATTCACATGATAATTCAAGCACCCGCTATGCACCTGTAAGGCAGTGTGTGCATCGACGTAAATGCATACTTTTCCATTTTCCAGATGACGATGAAGATGAATTATATCAGCGTGAAACGAGGCGCAAAGACGTGACGACGAAACGAAGCACACCCTATAGCACAGGCCTGTGCGCTTCATTCCGGTCTTGCGCGCTTTTTCATCCCCTACTACCATCATATGGCTGAAGCCTTTGTAATTGTTAGGCAGCAATAAACGCACACTATTTGCATGGTGTGATGCCTGGTGCTATAATACGCTTCTTCCACGGAATATTACATCTGTTTACGCGACTTCTTGCCTGACGCAAAAACTTGTATAGGGTGTTTCTGGAGGAGTCTCAAGCACTGCTGTGGCACTATGTTAAAACGGTTGCCTGCCACGCAGAATGCCTGGGTTGAATTCTGGCTTGATCCCCGTTTTTTTTTTCATTTTCCGCAATAGCTGCGACGGGCATTGGCGGCGGCAGTACCGCCAGGTGCAAGGGCTGCGGCAGCGGCAGACAACATCGCCATCACGATCGGCTGTTTCTGCGAGCTCACAACAGCTTACGCTGCAAAAGCAAAAACGCCAGGCCTTGCAAAAAAAAAAAGAAACGCCACAGCCCATTGCATACCCCATTGCGGCGAATACGACAAGAGCAGTTACAAAGTACCCATGACGCCTTAAATTCTCATAACTTTGCGTACGAAATCCCACTACGTCATTATTCATTCTGCAGAAAATCGACGTAGCCACTGCGCGTCTCTAAGGCATTATGTGCTCTTTGTTGGTGCTATGGCTTATGACGACGAAGTATGGCTGAGCCCTTTGCAATGAGTCCGAAGATATAAACTAGCCACTTGTCATGCAATTCGCATTGTGTGTCCCCTGGCGTTATTTTACGCTTTTACCACGCTATATTGCATCTGTTAACGATTCCCTGGCCGACATACCGCCTACATATGAACATAAGTTCAGGAAGTTTCAAGCACCGGCGTGGCTCTGCGGTAAAATACTTTGCTGTCACGCAGATGGCCCTGGTTCAAATGCCACTCTATCCTGGATTTTGTCCTCAGTGTCCTCGATAGTCGTTACGGACCCCGGCGCCTGCGGCGGCGGACCACCATGCCACCAAAATCGGCTACTGCGATCTCATAACAGCTTTAGCTGTAAAATGGCATTGCGGGGATTGAGCATTATCAAGGCTACCGCAGTGCGTAATATGCGACGTTTCAGGGCGTTCTGCAGTATAGTGAGCGATAATACGTAAGGGTCCTTCCGCGGAAAACGTTCCGAAAACAAATCGTACGTTTCCAATTGCATTCTAAAATAGCGTAGTCACATACAAAAAAAAAAGAAAAAGAGGATGACCTTATTTGTAGGCCTGGCGGTCCCATGTCGCCAATTTCCCACAGGGTGGGTGCCCTCCCAAGCGACTATGAACTTCGTTCTGCCGAACACCGGGGCGGTTGTGCGCTTGTCCCTATTTTACCGGTAGGTACCCGGCGGCAGCAATTCTCTGCCTCCCACAGCAGAGGCGGATGCTCGACTATTTCACTAAGGTTGTCGTGGATTAAGGTGTGCCCAGAATCCTTTTACAGAACCTTAGGGGCCACCTTTCGAGAGGAGTTTCCATTGACAACCAAGCGCCAGGTCTTTGTACTCCTCTACCCATCAGGATAAACCGGTGGGTTCCCTGTCGGCACTGGGAATACATTCTATTCCTGCTTTATGACCTCGGACGCTGACGAAGGGCATTCGGAGAGGCGGAAAAACGAGCCGACGAACGCAGCATAGCCAAGGAAAGAGCGAAACGAGAAAACGTGTGTAACTCCGCTAGCGTTTGATGTACACTTGTGCACAACTGCAACGCCACGACTACATTTTGACCTCTGGGTGCTTTAGGGGACCTTTAAGCACATCTAAATAGAAATTAGGAACAAGAAATTAACATGGCCAGGGCACGTAGCGCTTAGGCGAGAAGATAACCACTGTTCATTAGGAGTAACAGAGTGGATTCCAAGAGAAGGCAAACGCGATAGGGGGAGACAAAGTTAGGCGGGCAGATGAGATTAAGAAGTTCGCGGCTATAACGTGGCAGCAGCGTGCAAAGAACCGCGTTGACTGGCGGAACATGGCAGAGGCCTTTGCCCTGAAGTGGGCTCAGCCAGAATGATGACGATGATGATGACGATGACCAGCAAAAGCATCAAAAAATCACAGCATATACACGGAGTGAATGATGATGAGTGGGCGAAGCTGCGGAAGTTCACGGTAAACCGTGAATCTTCCGTGAATTCTGCCCAGTACATCATCACAGACGTGAGATCGGGCGCGTTTATACTAAAGGTTCGATGAGTTATGACGACTTGCAGCTCACTTTAATTTTACATGTACGCTGTAAATTTTCATTGTTTAGAAAACCATTGCTTTAGAAAACATCTGGCGTCTTTCGTTGGTTTATTTCATCAATCAACGGCGTTTTGAACAAAATTTTTATTGTTTCATCACGCACAGGAGAAATCTCACCAGGCACTACCTTGGAGGTAAACAATGGCTGCTAATTGGAATGAGAGAAAGAAGAAGTCGGCTTTTAGCTAACACTTAACTTCTACTACTACTAACGTTTCCTACTGGAACATGCCAATGGCTGCTAATGGGGAATGAGAGACAGAAGAATTCGGCTTTTAGTTAACGGCTTTTAGTTTTTATTGTTCAACAATGCACAGGAAAAATCTCCCAGCGGCACCACCTTGGAGGTCAAGATATGGTACTAGCGTTACGACTGGTTACGCACTACGACTACGACAACTACGAGGGACGAACGGGTGCCGCCTTAAGGAGCTTCACCCCTAAAAATTGAGAGGGCGCGTAGGTTCGCGTGTTGCCTCGCCGACGAGTAGTGGGCCCTTCGCCGATTCGTAAAAAATCACACCATCTCCCGCTAAAGGGGACCATGAGGCGATGCGATGCAGCGTTTCGGCATGTAGAGCGCGCGTTTCAGAGGGAAAGGGGAGAGGGGGAGGGGGAGAGAGAAATGGGAAGGGAAGAGGGTGATGGGAAAGGGGAGGGGAAATGGTAAGTGGAGAAGGGGAGAGGAGAGCGGAGGGGAGAGGAGAGCGGAGGGGAGAGGGAGAGGAGGTGTGTGGAGAGGGCTTGCGCATACGCAGTAAGGATGGTCACGTCGCACACCACCACCACCACCACCACCACCGGATTGAACTCCGCTATAAGGTGCTTCACATCTAAAAGAAGAATTATGGCGTAGTGGGCACTGCGCAACTGCCCTTGCAGTAGGCATTCCAGGATAGTTTGAAAGGGCCAATGTTACACGCACAGACGTTCGTTGCCTTGTGGCATGGTTGAGGCATGTACCGAGAACGGAAGCTAGGCTAGCATCTCAGAAGGCGATGTGCACGGAGTACGAGTACGCTATCAGGTTCTACTCTTGAAGGCGAAGCTCAAGTATCCTTTAGGATTTCGTATCCATCGCAATTTTTCGCTCACAATGAAGGACGCCGGCACAGCGAGTTCTGCGAAAGAAGCTCTTAAACTCTGTCGCGTTAAAAGTGGAGGGGAACGAAATCATGTCTGCAAATACTGTCTCTTCTCCTCCTCCACTGCTGATGTCGGGGGAGAGGGAACAAAGAATACACATACACGCCTCTAAGTTGGGCAGTTGCTGCCTAGCTGTCGAAGCGTTGCTGTCGAAACGTAGACAAACCAAGCTGTCGAAACGTTGCTTCCAGCGCCATCCCCTGTTCTACGATTCCTTCACATAGTGATACGCGGGTTATACATCGGATTCTTCTCCTGCGCCTGCGCAGTTGTTTGCTCGCATGTTGTCAGCCGCCCATTTGCGTAACCATCACCCCCCTTCCCCTTCTTTGCGGCGTCGCCCGGGCCGATACGGACGACCTCCGGTAAATATGGAATTATTTGCTACAGCTGGAAGCAGTTCCCTGCACGTGCTTTGACGGATAATTTGAGCATTTCTCTCAAGATTACAATGCGACTAATGACCACTGCAGAAAACACGCGTGGTGGTCTGTATTTGTTAAAATGGCTGATTGGGTGAGTTGGTGATTGATGATACGTAGAAATACGAGCGCGTAACTTATACATGGACTTAGGAAGACAAGGTCTACAGCAGCAAAAACACCAGAATGCGCAGGAGAGCTTGAAAGTTATCCACATCCTCACCAGCTCAGTGAGCATGCCTCGGCTGGAACCCAATACACCACGTCCCGAAGTGAACCGCAGTGTGGCACGGGTAACTGTGGAGCGCCGAGGCTGAGCGGCGGTCTGGCTCACTGGCGTCCTTGCGGTACTCGCTGGTCCCTTCGAGGTGGACGGAGCAATGTCACTCGTCACGGCGACAGCACTGCGGTTTTCAGGAGCTGCACGGGGTGGATCACAATTATTTAATACGTCACTGTCGCCGGAAGGGCGATCAACAAATTGGAACGTCATACGAATAAAGGCAATCAGCTCGAAACTGGCAGCGCGCCGCTCAAGCACAAAGGACTGACAAAAAAGAACACACACAGGACGAGCGCGAACTGTTATAACAGCAGTCAGAGTATATATATCTGCACTTGTAGTGGTTGCAGCAAAAATTAGACAGGCAGACGAAGGAAATAAACGAAGGAAGACACTTCTGCAGTGTCTTCGTGTTCCTTTAGTCCGTGCATGTGATTTTTGCTGCTAGGACTGAACATGCAAGATCACCAACCAGCCCAGTTGCAAACCATGCCAATCTGCACGATGCTGTGCACAGGGTGCACAAGCTATCTCTAGCCAGAGTTAGAAAATATGTCCACAAAGCCTATGACGACGTGTAGTAAGTCACACTATTTCGGTTGTTTCTGCGTAATTGTCCAATTAGGCACGCTTAATTAACTGAATACTGAAAAAGTAAGCGCAAAACATTGAGCACAACAAAGAGAACAGACAACGGAGTTGTGCTACTAACAACTGTTTATTTTCGTCAAACCCACCGAGTTTAAATACATATCATCATGGTGTTGCGCGCGCGCAACATCGCATTGGAAACACAGAGCAAAAAAATAAGTATAATAAAAACCATAAGCGATAACATGCGATATTTGTATTATACTTTTTCGTAAGATACTTTTCTTCCAACTAAAGTATTAACTTAAGTTGGAAGTCAGCGTACATGTTCCTTGGCCTGTTTGTCCCGTGTCTTTCCTTGCGCTGTAATCACAATTTCAAATGGAATACCAACTAGGCCGTACACAGACCTTGCTTCGTTATTATCCCTTGGCACCGGACGCTGAAATGTTTCACACTACACGTGGCCACAGTCATCATAATCGCCGTACACATCTACAGCTCACGCCGTTTCCAGCTGTCCCCTAACCTTTTCGCTATGGTCATCGCGACAAGTCTGACAGAGCAGCTTCATTTCAGACTTCAAAATTGAAATAAGTTATGTTTAAGTTTGTTGTTTCCTGTGCCATTTTGTGACAGTATTCGCTGTGTCAGGCTAAAGTCCGATTTTGTGGTCCTAACTCTCATACACGGGCGCTCATTGAACAAGCGGCATAGGACGGGCTGCTCCGCATGTCTCGAAGTAGAAAAATATCCGGCCCGTCCACTCCGTGAAGATCGTCGTACCGCGAAGCTCTCTATGCTGGACGATCCCTCTAGTGGCGCGGCATTCCTCACAGGGGCCCTTGCCAGTGTTGCCAATGGTGGCTACTTTTCGCCAAATTGGCGAATTTGAGAGGCCCGTGGCGACCTAAAATTATGAATGGCGACATGGCGAATTTTTGGCGATTTTCAGCTTAGGTCTCCACTGAGTTATGCATCCTAAGCTCAGTGCCTTCCCAACGAATGAGCGGCACTATTCTCTGTATTTTTCTGGGTTTTGAGGTGCACATTACGCGTCGTTCTGTATGTCCGTCCTGTAACTCGTGTGTATCTCCTCAATTCATCTAGATGCTTCTAACTCAGTTCATCTAGATTCATCTATATGCTTCAGAGCTTCGCTAAAGTTTCGCTTTTGAAGGGGCTAGATGACGGGTTGGTCGTGTGTTTCGGCCATTTGTTCCGCCAAAGCTCCAACTATTCTGAATAGCTTGGCGACCTATTCACCACTGCAGTATCCTCTAATCGAACTCGTATAGCGAAGATGGGCGGATACGCGGGTGTTCGTGCAATAAAAAATTATTTATTCAGGCATTTTTTACTGTTCTCGGTGAGCGTGTGCAATGAAAACAATTGCTATATAACATTTTACAATGTCTACCTGTTCAATTATAACGCACTGGATTAACGCGGGTAGATATAAGTGATTATATATGAAAGGGACAGTGGCGTCCGGTATCATATTAGTTCACACTGAAAGGTATAAGACTCACTAATGAACGATACCTGTAAGAATTCTGTCTTACTACTTTCAATAAACCTGTTAATCCTTTTTTTTTTTCATATGAGGGGATGTAAAGCTGTCTACAAACAACGCCTTCGCGGCTTTCGCCCAAGGTTTACCACACTTTTACCTTTAAAACGAGCGGACAGGGATGGAAGGATATCATGAGCGTTTTATACTTTCATACTTGCGCCTCCGCGCACATCTTGCGGCTAGTCGGAGAACCAGGTGCACCAAGCACTCCCATGGTGAAGGGGCGATGCGCCTGGTATTGAGAAATGTCAAGATACTTTAAGGGCTTTGAATGGCACTGTATTCTACGGGGCTATACATCAGTGAAAATTCCTATTACTAGGATATGCCGCACACATCTAGAATGGCGACTTTTTTGGCGAAATTTCTAAAAAAATGGCGACTTTTGGCGACTTTCTGCTCGTTGTTTGGCGACATTTACTCGAAAGTCAGTGGCAACCCTGGCCCTTGCTGCCCTTAGTAGTGGCGGTAACCCTTCGTTACCATATGGTAGTGGCGTAGTCATGTAGTCGAACACCGGGCCCATGCCCCCCCCCCCCACCAAAATTTTAATCTTCCATGGTAGAGAGCACACAAAATGACACTCGACCACACATACCCTACCCCCCCCCCTTCCCCCGAAACAAATGTCTGCCTATGCCACTGCCGTGTGGCGTCGGCTTCGCGAGTTCGCATTTCGGAGTCTTCGTATTTCCGCTGGCGAAATGGCTCAGCTTCGCGAGCTCGAAACGCTGCGTATTTGGTACAGCGACGCCTATACGCGCGAGTCTATATGACTGGATAGCGACATCACGTATTATGCTAAATTCACCCCTAGATTTGAAAGGCGCGAGCTGACACCTGATTGATCCAAGCGAGATCATGCGACTTGCCGGCTCACCCAATGGCGTTTCAGCGGAAGCCTCGTGATGTGAATCTGCCGCTATCATTGAAATGCGCGTGCTGACATCTGAATGGTCAAAGCAAGAACACTAGATCTGGCGGCTCCGCCAATAAGTTTTCCGCGGACGCCGCCTACGGTACAGGCTAGCCAAAGTCAGCTTAGCGGTAAAAAAATTGCGCTAAGACGGGACAAGGGGATAAAGAGCCTTTCATCGCCTTTCCTTGCATTCTGCATCCGTAAGCTCCCCTTTCGTTAAAATAAAACCTTTCCCGCCTGAAGCTCACTCACCGTTCACCGGGCCCTCGTCGAGCGGTTTTCCATCGGTGCCTCCGGTTCGCCTCCTCCCACCGGGCATCACTGCGGCATCCATGGCTTTGTCCACACCCGATGTAGGGACGGCCGGTCCTTCCTTCGCTGTTCTCGACATGGATGACACTTGAATCGGAGTTCCACCACAGGTCGCTTAACCTGCAATGCTGCTCCGTTTCGGCTCACCAGGCGGCTCGGGAACGAGAACAGTCCCATCGGTAGCGATGACAGCGACGAACGGTGCTGTCACGGGTTTGTGATCACCGGGCGAATGAGGCGGGACGACTTTTGACGTGCGCTGGTGCCTCTGGACATCATCGCGACGTCGTGACGCCGAGGACAGGGCGTTGGACTCATTCGGCTTCAGCGGGACGGGGACCGTGCTCGACCGCCTTCGTCGCAGTCGTGGTGGGTTGGCAGCATCCTGGGCTGCTCGGAGGGAGTCGCTCGATTTCGAAGCTTTGTCCGAGTCCCGGTCGCTCGAATGACCAACTCCGTCCGGCTTGACGTCGCTGCAGCGCCACGCGGAGGTTCGTTCCGAGACGCCTCCTTGCTGCCGCTTGAGCGGCGTTGTCGAGAGGGCTTCTTGGACATTACTGCAGCTCGGAGATTGTTGGACAAATCGACCACGGTTGATTGCTTCTTCTTCTTCTTCAAAGCACGCGACGGAACGCGCTGAAGGTGATTACTTTGAGTTGTTTTATTTTGTCGCCTAGGAGAAACTGGCTCATACCCCTGAGGGGGATTGGCCACACCGTCAAGTATAAAGGGAAACTTGAACCCTGTGCAACATTAAAAAGAAAGTGGAGGAAAAAAACGCGATGTAAATAAAAAGTTAAAGAGGTAAAAAGATTCAGAAAGCTACAGATAAAAGATAGAAAAAATAAAAATAATATATTGTTTCCAGCAGTCGGCAGCACTAGAAGCGTAATTTTCCGAGTGCTTGAATGAATTGATGTCGCTCAGTTAGGATAGCACTGCGGCTTGCTTCACACCCATCGGCTCGAAACGACAAGAGGTTAGACGTAGTAAAGGTTAACCGCAGTCTTCCAGTTGGAATTCCAACAAACAATTGGTGGATTAAGGCAAAGAGGTGGCATGAGAGAAAAATGTTATCTGTCGTTTCCGGTTCATTGCGAATTCCACAATGGTTAATTAATGAGAAGCCAGATTTGTGAAGCTAATGATTTAAACGGGGAACTCTACAGCAAAGCTTGTGAGGGTTACCTCGCATTGACTTGAAAGGCATTAGGTGGTGTTCCAAGCGAACTGCAAGTGTCGGAACACAACTCCTCATATTGTATGACATATGTTTCATTGTACTTTTTAAATAACAGGTGTTTGATTCTCTCTCCAGTGAGGTGTTTGCGTGTATATAACCACTAGTGCCCACTACGGGAGATCGGCCAGCAATAAAAAGAAAGCGCTGCCCGAACAGGGGCACGCTGTGTTCTGTTGGCTAGACGCAGCCAATTCCTTTTGTTGGTTGACAGTTATGCGAATGATCTTTGTTGGCAACTCTGCAGAGCTTTAAAAAATATTTTTATATTCAATGCACTTATATCGGGCTCGCTGAAGAGAATGGTTCAGCGTCCGTCGTTTGTTGGTTCGCGCACTTTGTTCTGCTGCGCCATACAAAATAAATGGCGACGAGGATCAATGGAGAAGTACCATCAAGGCTTCCTCAAGCGGCAGTCGGTCTCCTCCCATTTACTGTTTATCATATTTATAAAGACTACTGCCAGCCTTGATGATGTATACACCTATGTAGGTGCGGATAACATAGCGTTTTTATCTTAAGATGATAATATAAATGGGCTATGTAACCGCTTACAAACGTTCATGCGTGCCATTGGAAATTGGTTACAGCTTATCCACTTGTCCTTTATTTTTTTAAGGAGTGCTGTTATAAATTTCTCTTTACACAACACAGCAAATATCGCACTTACATGTAACTTTCAGAAAATGCCTCAGGTGGACACAGTAAAATATTTGGGGATAATTTATGATAATCACCTTCTTTGGCATACACACATTGAATACATAACGGAGAAAGCATTACATGCACTTGCGGTCGTACGAAGCCTCTCCTACGGTCGATCGGGGATGCGAAGAGACACATTAGTTATCCTATACGAAACGTATGTATGCCCAGCAGTAGTATTCAAATGTGTTTGACTTGCTGGTTCAGCAGCTTATCATTTGCGTCCTCTTGTACTTCTGGAAAAGGAGACTCTACGGTTATGCCTTGGTGTACTAAAATTTATAGCGTGCGCCGTGCCTTACTTAAATACAAGTTTGCCATCTCGTTTATGCAGATTTCCACAATTTACCGTACGAAGATTTTAGAGATGTATGAATATTCATAAAATTAAAAAAAAATATTTTCATGCATCACGATGAGTTCATTTCTCTGTCATATTGACCTCGATTTGATACACCACAAGTGAGCTACATACAGACACTTGTTGATGCGTTAGATGCAGGATTGAGTAAAGTTCCCCTGTTTGATAATGCAAGAGTGAGCATTTAGATTACGTTTGACGATGTACAGGGTGTCCCAGACATCACGCAGCACGATTTTAGAAAAAGGAAGGTCGTTACGCGAAGCACACATAGTTCATGTTCCCAGTATGCTGTAGCAGCTACTACTAATTTTTTTAATGAGGTTTAGTAATTAGTCCCCCTTATGTTTATGCCTCGACAAGTACTCACCTAATCATTAAAATCTCAAAGAGGCATATGTAGGCGTGCTCAGATGACATCTAAGTTCGCTATTTTCGGCTAGGTACTAATTACGGGCTCATGTTTTCCGGCTGATAAAGAAAGCCCACGAAATATGAAAAATAACACGTGACTACACTCCCACCCGCATAAGATGGGAGCGCAGTCTTGACTTGCTGCCTCACAGTGAGCCTGTTTAAGGGCGCCGCTTTCTGAGGCGCGTTACAGTCTAGTCACGTATCAATTCTCAGATTTCGTCGGCGTTCTTTATTAGCCAAAAAAAGGGGAGCACACAATTAGTACCTTGTTGAAAACAGCGCATTGAGATGTCATTTGAACATGCCTACATAAGCCTCATCGACATTGTAATGATTAGGGGTGTTATGAAGGATGGACCGAGTTTGGCGAAACTCGAAATCTTTCCGAGCTCTGGCGACATGCCCTTTCGAACGGCCTGATAGTACGAAAAGGTGAAATCCATCCCTCAGGGCACGCGGCGTTCCATTGTTACGATGAAACGCGGCGTCACGTCACGGGCGGTCGGCAATGTCGGGTGGTGTCTTCAAACCAGGGGCATCTCTTACAATTGTTTGTCGTTCCACTGAGTGCAGAAGTGCACCCATGCAAGAAAAGTGCCAGACAGATACATTAACAATATTTTTGAGAGGTACGGGCTCTTTGTGTTCATTTCCAAACGTTTAATGTCTGCACTAACTATACATTAGGATAATCATCACCATGGCCTCTGAGATTAGCTCTGGCCGAGCGCCCTATAACACCGCGGCCGGAGCTAGTCGCCGAGGCCACTTGTGTGATCATTCTGGTCGGCCTGCAGATTGATGATGATGGTGATGATGACCTCTTACTAACGGCGCTTACCCACAAAGGGGGATGGGCCAAGAACCGGGCGGCGGGATTTTGAAGTAAATACTTATGAGGCTAAAGATAAACGTTGTAATTTTTCACTAAAAGAGATAAAAAAAACATAGCTAATATTTGAAAATTCTGCGGAGCACACAGTCAGTCTATCAGGTGTGATGTTTGATGGATGTAACAACGGTTGGAATTAGTACTGGAAATAAGCCAATATAAACTAGCATGGTAATCTTTTGGTTTCCTGTATGTAATCAAACACTGCAGAGTGGACCTCCCTGTGACTATAACCTAACGTAATGCCGCCAAATGATAAAATTTGCGGAACATTAATTTGTAATCCTAACTTTTGAAGGGGAGCCACGAGGCATCTTTTTCGCTGATTAGAATACCGGCGACAGAATAAAAAGAAATGCTCTATTGTCTCTATTTCACCGCAAAACTGACAGATTCTTGCGCGATGCTCGACCGGCGCGCGCAATCTTCGTCCGCTTCTTCATCGTCTGCTCGCTCCCCGAGCACGTGCACCCGTATGAATAGCTAATTGGCTGGGTGCTATACATAGCTCATTAAGTCAGGACATGCTATGACCAATTTAATTAAGCGAAATGTGTGTTAAGACCGAGCTAATTAAGCCACATCTTAATAAGAGCATGCTAATCAAGCCGTGCAATGCATAAACCGGAAGAATTTAGGGCAAACTAAATAACACGGCGCTAATTAGGACACCGCAAACAGAGGTAATTAGGGATCACTGACTAAATCCTTGCTCCTTAGCATTATACTAATTATTACCATAATACTTAAGACCTTGTTAATTAATCCATAACAGTTTTATCGTGTTAATTGACATTAACCATTTAGACAGTGCAATAATGCATAACGTGAATTAGGACCTAGCTAATTAATGCCATAATGATTGAGACCGAACCGACGCAGTCTTCAGTCTGATGCAGACCGAGTACACTGAGTAGACGAGCCACACAAAACCTGGAAGAAGCTAGGTGTTAGCAAGCTCCTCCGATGGCTCCAGCCTTGTACAAGAAGTGCAAGCCAATCAAATAATTTTATATGCAAAGAAGCTGCTGCTTAGTGTCTACCTCATGAAACGCTTGACAGTCATGAGTTGAACTGGAGCCTTTTCAGAATCAACAAGTTTGCAGCCGAGTTGAAGCTTCAATCAGTTTGATTGACAGACACCCACGGCGAAGATCGGGTCCTCCCACCGCGTTTGCTCTTGCCGAGAAGCAGTGCTCACGCCGCAACTCCAGCGAGCGGCACGATTCATCTACGAGCTTAATCGCACAGACTACGCACACACACTAATAACTAATTTTATATCATCACGTGGCTATGACGTCTCGCATTCAATTTCACCGCGCTCACGACGTACCACTCACAGCCATCAAGCAAGCACACCTGGTGGCATTTGCGGCGAGAAATGTTTCTATTGTCACGTGGTCGTGACGTCGACGAAGACAGCAGTCAGCACGTCCGAGATGAAACTGTTTATTTGGCCGAACTTGTGGCCGGGAAGCTGAAAGACAAACTACAGCAATACACTGATAGCGGCGAACAGAGTGTCGACCGTCGATCAACTGACAAGCGGTCAAGCGCGTCGGCTTTTATACAGGCGCTATCGAAATTTCCAGCAATATTGCTGGTGGCGGCGTTATCTCTCGACAAAGCTGGAACATTCGCGTGCGGGGCGCAATCTTAACAAAACGATCTACTACAATCGGGAAGCTTCTCGAACGCTGCTTCGCGGACAGCGTCGAGCGTTGATAACCGTCCCTGCCGGTCAAACCCGAATACATCAAAACAAGACAAGAAGTGGCCGTGGCATTGCCCCCTTCTGATAAAGCATCGTCCCGATGCTTGTGAAAGAACATAGAAGAGAGAAAAAACAAGTGCATATACAAATAAATTACAATAACAAAGGAAAAAAATAGAGCCCCCAGGTTCGCTAACGCGCAAAGAACGGCTTAAGGCGCACGACATGGACGACTTCAGGTCGTGCGCGGCGTCGCTGGGAGTTCGTAATGCCGTCCGGGATGACCTCGTAGTCACGAGCGCCGAGGCGTCGATGAACCTTGTATGGCCCGAAGTATCGCCGAAGGAGTTTTTCGCTAAGCCCACGTGGCGTATCGGCGTCCAGACCCAAACATGTTGTATTCATGTTGGCTGGTATTCCACGATGCGTCGTCGAAGATTGTAGCGACGGCTGTCGGTGTGCTGCTGGGTTGATGCGCAGGCGGGCGAGCTGTCGAGCTTCTTCGGCATGTTGTAAGTAAGCGGCGGCATCGAGATTTTCTTCGTCGGTGACGTTTGGTAGCATGGCGTCGAGCGTCGTCGCCGGGCTCCTTCCGTAGACCAACCTGTACGGCGTCATCTGCGTCGTTTCTTGGACGGCCGTGTTGTAAGCGAAGGTCACGTACGGAAGGACGGCGTCCCACGTCTTGTGCTCAACGTCGACGTACATGGCCAGCATGTCGGCGATGGTCTTATTTAGACGTTCCGTGAGGCCATTGGTCTGCGGGTGGTAGGCGGTGGTGCGGCGGTGGCTCGTCTCGCTGTACTTGAAGATCGCCTGAGTTAGGTCCGCAGTAAAGGCGGCACCTCTTTCTGTGATGAGGACCTCTGGGGCGCCATGACGCAAGACGATGTTCTCCACGAAGAACTTGGCTACCTCGGCGGCACTGCCTTTGGGCAAGGCCTTTGTCTCGGCGTAGCGGGTGAGGTAGTCAGTTGCTATGACGATCCACTTGTTGCCGGATGTCGACGTCGGGAACGGCCCCAGTAGGTCCATCCCGATTTGCTGGAACGGCCGGTGAGGTGGTTCGATTGGCTGCAGAAGTTCCGCTGGCCTAGTAGGCGGTGTCTTCCGTCGCTGGCAATCTCGGCAAGTCTTAACGTAGTGGGCGACGTTGGCAGCAAGGCGTGGCCAGTAATATTTTTCCTGTATTCTGGCGAGCGTGTGGGAAACACCGTGGTGTCCAGCCGTCGGGTCGTCGTGTAGGGTCTAAGGACTTCTGCTCGCAATGATGAGGGCACGACGAGAAGATAGTCGGTTCGAAGTGGCGAGAAGTTCTTCTTCAGGAGAACGCCGTTCCGTATGAAAAAATCACAGCATATCCACGGAGTGAATGATGATGAGTGGGCGAAGCTGTGGGGGTTCATCGGTAAACCGTGAATCTTCCGTGAATTCTGCCCAGTACATCATCACCGACGTGAGATCGGGCGCGTTTATACTAAAGGTTCGATGAGAGTTACGACGACTTGCAGCTCACTTTAATTTTACATGTACGCTGTGAATTTTCATTGTTTAGAAAACCATTGCTTTGGAAAGCATCTGGCGTCTTTCGTTAAGCAGCTGGCGTCTTTTCGTTTTGCTTTAGAAACATCTGGCGTTCTTTCGTTTTGCTTTTAGAAAACATCTGGCGTCTTTCGTTGGTTTATTTCATCAATCAACGGCGTTTTGAGCAAAATTTTCATTGTTTAATCACGCACAGGAGAAATCTCACCAGGCACTACCTTGGAGGTAAACAATGGCTGCTAATGGGAATGAGAGACAGAAGAAATCGGCTTTTAGCTAACACTTACCCTTCTACTTCTACTAACGTTTCCTACTGGAACATGTCAATGGCTGCTAATGGGGAATGAGAGACAGAAGAATTCGGCTTTTAGTTAACGCGCACGCTGCGAATTTTTTATTGTTCAACAACGCACAGGAGAAATCTTCCACCGGCACCACCTTGGAGGTCAAGATCTGGTACTAGCGTTAAGACTGGTTACGCACTACGAGGGACGAACGGGTGCCGCTTTAAGGAGCTTCGCCCCTAAAACGACTGCAGTCCTCGCTTGAATACCTTCGGAACAACGGCGGTCTTGCACTCGAGGTACTCCATAAGGCCCCCCAGTTCCGCATCGGCTCGTTGCCTTTCGGCGAAGTCGTCGGCACTTATAGTTCCGAGGAAACAGTCATCGTCATCGTCTTGCGGCGGTGCGTCGACGGGGGCACGAGACAGGCAGTCGGCGTCAGAGTGTTTTCGTCCGGACTTGTACACGACGGTAATCCATAGTGCCAGACGAGCTGAAGGGTCCTTCAAGTTAGCTTGCCATCATAAGGCGTGATGGTCACTGACAACTTTGAAGGGCCTGCCATAGAGGTAGGGGCGAAACTTTGACGTAGCCCAGAGGATGGCAAAGCCTTCCTTTTCTGTTGTGGAATAGTTGGCTTCTGTTTTGGATAGTGACCGGCTAGCATAACTGATAACCGTTTCAAGCCCGTCAGTCTTTTGCACAAGGACGGCACCGAGTCCTACGCTGCTTGCGTCGGTGTGTATTTCCGTATCGGCGCAATCGTCTAAATGCGCAAGTATGGGTGACGTCTGCAGGCGTCGTTTAAGTTCTTGAAAGGCTTGCACTTGCGCCGTTTCCCACCTGAATTCCACGTTAGTCTTCGTGAGGAGCGTCAGTGGTTCGGCGATCCGTGAAAAGTTTTTGACGAAGCGTCTGTAATAGGCGCATAAGCCGAGAAATCGGCGCACGGCCTTCTTGTCGGTGGGTGGCGCGAAGTCGGCGATGGCAGCTGTTTTCCGCGGCTCTGGGCGCACTCCATACTTGCTGATCACATGACCCAGAAACAAGAGCTCGTCGTACGCGAATCGGCACTTTTCTGGTTTCAGGGTTGGTCCAGAGGTCTTCATTGCTTGAAGTACTGCCTCAAGGCGCCGGAGATGCTCGTCGAAGGTCAAGGAAAACACGACGACGTCGTCCAAATACACAAGACACATCTGCCACTTCAATCCGGCCAGTACGGTGTCCAAACTCTGTAGGGGCTCTGACGGAGTGGTCGAGAATTTTCTTCTGTTATAATGTGGTGCTTAGCAAGAGGCGTTTGTCTGACCCGCGATGACGACGAGAAACAGTCCTTGTATTGCAGGACTTTGTAAACATCACCCTTAACATCCAGAACGCTTGAGCTTCGCCTGCAAGAGCAGAACGCGGTAGCGTAATTGTTCCTCATGCGAACCGCGATCTCAACTGCTAGCCTTAAGCGCGCCGTAAGGAAACGAACGACTGTGCGTGTAACATTGGTCGTTTTTTTCAACTATCCTATAGCGCCTACTGCAAGTTCACGTAAGTGCCTACTACGCCATGATATTTCCTTTTGCGAATCAGCGAAGGGGCGACTACGCGTCCGTAAGACAACACACGAACCTACGGAGCTGTTCACTTTCTTGATGCTTTTGTTGCTGACGATGACTAAGTATGACTGACCGCTTTTTAATGGGTGGCCCTTTAAAACACCCACTCGCTGCGCTCTCCGCATGTTCAACGCCTGGCGCGATTCTACGCTTCTGTCACGCAATATTACATGCGTTAAGGAGATTCCTTCCAATACATGGCATTCATATAATCTTTTTTTTTTCGACACAGTTTCATGAAATAGCGTAGCTCTGTAGTACAACAGCTGCTTGCCACGAAGACGACCTGGGTTCGATTCTCACGCGGACCATAAATATTTTATTATTAATTTTACCTGCATCTTTCTCAACTTTACAGGAACGGACAAAATTTTTCGCTCACAACCAAAGCCAACACCGATGCCGACACCAACGCCGACAGAGAAATTTAATAATATCTGGGGTTTAACGTCCCAAAACCACGATATGATTATGAGAGACGCCGCAGTGGAGGGCTCCGGAAATTTCGACCACCTGGGGTTCTTTAACATGCACCTAAATCTAAGTACACGGGCCTCAAACATTTTCGCCTCCATCGAAAATGCAGCCGCCGCGGCCGGGATTCGATCCCGCGACCTTGAGCGAAACGAGCTCTTTAACGCAGTCGGCGTTAAAATGGCCCAGCGTTGGCGCAATGCTTCGCCAGAAATCATTGTGAGACAACGCAGGAGACGTCAGTGGGCTGTAATGAAGAAACGGGTTTTATACTTTTTAGGTTGAGGGTCCTTTAAGGCGATCTGTATATTATTGGGGCTACCTACTGCCCCTATCTTGCAGCACGCTACAGTTGTATGCGACGTACAAACTCAGGCGCTAGGGTTTCCCTCTATCGGCCGGCTAAGGGCTCTCTAAAAAAGTCTGCTTTTACGTGAGATCTCGGAGCAAAACAACTCATAGGGTCCCTTATGAATTCGCCTGAGACGACCGTACAGTGAACTAGAACTCTAGTGCACTATAGACGACTCGAAGGCAAATGCAACCATCATCATCACCGCAGCTTGAGAGGTCACGTGAGTTTTCCTACCATACACCGTGTTTCGAGGTCAGCGTCCTTGCTGATGTCGCTGCTGCTGCTGATGGTGGTTGTGGTGGTGTTGGGGATATTATACCAATAGTGCAGCCTATTTGTAATGGATTGAATGTTTTCAACCATCAACTGAGCGACCCGCCTTTCCGATTTTCCTGTGCAGCTGCATTTTGGCAGGGTTTTGGTAGGGGTCGGAACAACTGGTAGTGCCAGAAAGAAAGCCTTCGAGATCAAGAGGCGTTTCTTGACTCTAGAACTGCCCAGTGGCGTGACCGCGCCTCGCCGCCTGATGCCTTCCGCATCGACCGTAATGGCGGCGCTGGAGTCGCTCAGTACTGAAGGCGCGCTTCGCTGCGCGGCGGCACTCGGCTAACAGCAGCGCTATCTTTGATGCAGCTTTCGTTGCGGCTGTCGTTACAAAGTCTAGCACTTGTTCCCGTAAGCCGTGATTCATTGATTGATGAATCTCAAAGCTTTTAATGAATGCTTGCTTCATAAATATCTTTGAGAGATGCTGCAAAATTCTTGTAGCCGAAGCGACTGCTGGCAGGTACGTAAAATATAAGAAATGAAAACGGGCTGTTCGTCGCGGTGAAGATCCGCGATCTCGCTAGACGCCGAACCACTGCCAGGAGAAGGAAGAGAGAGAAGAAAGCAATGGCGTCCATTATTCTGATTTCTTCTGTCTTAATTCTTTCTGCATGTGTTGGTTCGGCGTCTAGTCCATTCAGAGTAACTGAGACGCTTTATTGGAAGTTGGCTGTGCTCATGTAGCTATGTGAAGAACATATCTTGTCGAAAGCACGCCGAACAAGGGGACAGTAACTGGGGGGGGGGGGAAGGGAGGTGTTTAGGAGTTGTGACTCTTGCCCAGCCCACCCCGAAATATTTTGTTGCTTTAACCATTCATGTGATACTAAAACGTTTACACGTATTCACAGCTATCACCAATTGCCATAGTTAGCTGTGCGTCACACAACCCCTTCCTATCCTCCCCCTCATCCCGAAAAAAAAAAATCCTGAGTACGGCACTGCACCGAACGTTTACAGTTCACGAAGCTGTGTATGGCCTGTCTCTTTACAAATGCGCTATGTAAATTTCACTTCTTCCGATATTTCGAGGTCTCAAAGATATCATAAGTCTAACGTAGGAAAGGTTACTTTTAAGGGCTCGTTTTTTTCTTTGTTAGACACAATATTAATGAGAACTAACAGACAGCGATGCCAAGGAAAGTATAGGGGTGTTATTTGTAGTAATTAGAGTATATAAATGTGAAGAAAGTAAAGTGGACGAAAAGATGACTTGCCGCCGGCAGGGACCGAACCTGCGACCGAACCTGCGACCTCGCCGCCATGGCTGCGACTGGCGCTGACTGACACTCCTAAGTTTCAATCCACATATATACCCTATAAAGTGGACGGGGAGATGACCGCCGCCGTAGCTCAGTGGTAGAGCATCGGACGCGTTATTCGAAGGTCGCAGGTTCGGTCCCTGCCGGCGGCAAGTCATCTTTTCGTCCACTTTACTTTCTTCACATTTATATACTGTAATTACTACAAATAACACCCCTATACTTTCCTTGGCATCGCTGTCTGTTAGTTCTCATTAATATAAGTCTAACGTAGTTCGACGAGAGATGCACCGCGTAAAAATAGCGGCCGTCCTCAGGGGCGGTGCACTGGTAGTCTTAATGGGGTGAGGTGGGGAGATGTGATTATACTGCCCGTACTTGTTCATGTATATATTTATCAACGCGTACACAAACTTGATTTTACTGCCCGTACTTGTGCATGTATATATTAATAAACACGTACACAAACTAAATTTCGCAAAGCCTATTGCACGACCGTCCCTCCTGGCTAGAGTTTTGAAACCTTATAGATAAAACACCTACATTTAAAATACAGAACATTGCCATAAGCAAACGTTTGCTGGCTGGCAATGCCATTACACCAGTAGAAAATCTGGAAAACAGCGCAATATAAGCTGTCGATAGAAAAGGAGAGCTGCTTACAGTTAATTTAGGCAGAATACCAGACGGGCGATATATACAACTGCGCTTTTTCATATGCTTAAGATAAGCCCTGATGCGTAGATTTAGAGACTCGGAGGTAAACACACTCCTTCGCCTCGGCTCCCTGAGTCGGCTTCCTGCTATTTTATCCCTCGGAGGTCGCATAAGCGATGCACAGTAACCGCGCAAGCACGCGATTGAAACAAATAAGCCTTTCAGCATGATGACCCAGCACAAACCTGGCTCAATAAAACTGAGTCGTCACTAATGTAAATGTTGTGATAAAGCTATTAGCACTCAAATTTCTCATGAAACAATCGAGCGCATGTGAGCTCGTATAGGGATTGTAGCGAGAGAGAGAGAGACGTGACGGCGGCCAACGTGGCCGTGTCGTTGTCTCGCCACTTTTATTCGAAGGCCCTAGTATGGGAGACTGGGGACGTCCCATCTGATTGGAAACACTCAGTTGTTGTCCCGATTCCAAAACCAGGAAAGTCTCCAAATAACCTACAAGCTTTACGCCCAATTTCACTGACTGCGACCGTCTGCAAGCTCGCTGAAAAGATGCTGGCCACACGTATTTCCTGGTGGCTTGAACGAGAGAATAAATACCATCCGGCTCAAATTGGATTCCGTTCTCATTTGGGAACTGAAGATGGACTTTCTATCTTGTCAGACGACATTTTACAGGTTTCACCACACAGCCACGCAGTACGCACGGTTGTAGCAACCGACATAACGAAAGCTTATGACAATATATACCATGAAGTCATTATTTCCAACCTCATCGAGCTGGGACCTCCGCCGCGGGTCGTAAGATTTATTTACTCTTTTCTTCACAACTGCACATTTGCTATAAGAGTAGATGGAAAGCCGGAAGGTTGCTTCACGTCCAACAGAGGTGTTCCACAAGGTTCCGTTTTGGCTCCTCTTCTGTTCAACGTTGCGCTAATACCTCTAGCTTGGCAACTACACCGGATTCCAGACGTGAAGTTTGTAATATATGCTGATGATGTGACTTTGTGGTCTGTGCATAAAGACGTCTCAAGACAAGCTCAACAGCTTCAGCAAGCCCTTGATGTACTTGATAACTACACTCGGAACGCAGGGCTGGACATTTCCGCTCAGAAATCAAGCTATGTTGTGGTGGCTAACAAGGCAGGACGCAGAAAGATCACGCAGTGCCCCTTTACATTTACACTTGGTACAGTGACAATTCCTGAGGCTTCGGAAGTCCGCATACTGGGTCTTGACATTCACCGGTCCGGCAGTGGTGCGCACTGGCTCCGAAAAGTCAGGCAGAGTTCCACAAAAGCGCTTCATCTGATTCGCCGAATTGCATCAAAAGCAGCTGGAGCTCGTACTGATGTAGCTCGACGGCTCGTACGCACAGTTCTACATCCAAGAATTGTATACCAGGCGCAATTTCAACGTTTAACTTTGGCACAGCTGGCACAGTTGGAGACCATTAACCGTGATACCATGCGCACAATAACAGCGTTACCCCGCATCACCCCAATACCAACTTTACAGGAGCACGCCCAGCTTAACACCATTGCAGAGCTAATTTCGCAAAGGGAAAAAGCGCGTGAAATAAAAAAGCAACTTGTTCCGGTTGTTGCTGCATTGCATGCTCACTTTCAACGCGGGTCTCGTATTGACAATCAGTCCGATACAATGCCTCCCTGGGAATTCACCACCATCACATCTAATAAGACAACCAAGTTACGGCGTAGCGATACATCAGGCATTATTGACGAACGCTCTATCATCGATGCACCATGCGCTAACATCTGCAAAGTCTATACAGATGCTGCCATCCTACAAGACGGCGGAAGGACATCATTCCTAAGCACCACGCATAATTTCATCAGTGGTCACCAGCATTACCTATCTACGGAAGCCAGTCCTCTTGTAATGGAACTTCAAGCCATTCATGACGCAGTGCGGGATGTCACCTCTAAGCTGTCTACAATTCAGCAACTTGACGTATTCACCGATTCTTTAGCGGCTATCCAGGAACTCAACAAAGTTCACAAGGTGATGGAAATCTGCGAGGCGATACATAAGATGAACCGCAATACAGCCACTTGCATAAGGGTACACTGGATTCAAGGCCATGCTGCGAACCCTCACAATATTTCTGCTGACCAACAGGCACACTGCCCTCCTAATACAGACCTCCCATCTATTCCCCTTCCACCTCAACCCCTAAATACACTCCGTGCCCGTAAAAATGTTCTCCGGCGATACACGCGCTCTTATCCCACCGTGTGTCTGCTCTCTCCCCCTTCACCTTACTAGGGCGGAGGAAATTGTGCTTAGGAGGCTTCGGGCAGGGGTGGCCCTTACACCGGCTGTTATTTCAACATGGAACTGGTCGCATTTACCAGTTGGTTCTACATGCCTGTACTGTTCTGTTCCAATTATACAAGCAGATGCATACCACCTTATATGGACATGCCAAGGATTACAGTCGGAACGCTCCCGTCATCTCCTGCAAGCTGGTCTTTGCTACAGTGACACAAACAGTTATGACCGATGGATACATGACAACACATTCCACAAGACACTTCTTCACTTCATACACAACACCGGCCTAACGGCGCACATTTAACACAAATATACAAAACAAATATTATGCCTTAAGGGCAAGTCTATGTCGCAAATAAAAAAAATAAAAAAAAGTACCAGCAGAGCGGCAGCGGCTGCCGGCGTGCAGCCTCCAGGAGCGTGAGCTCGTTCTACTACTCGCGCCTCGAGCTCTCAGCATCAGCTGCGCGAGAGGCGCGGCGCGTAAGTGGTAAAATGGTGATGATGATCGTGAGCGGTGATGAAGATGCCGCTACAAGGATCAATGATCTAGATATCGTAGAGACTGCCGACAGAACCAGCGTATGCTTTCTTCCCGGGTTTGATACTTCACTTTTCGTAGTACGCCCGTAGCCACTTATGATGTTTCGCGGCTCAAAGCGCTGCTTGCAAACCGCACAACTTTGAGTGGGCGGATCTGTACGAATTCCGATTGTGTGTCGCCTTTCAGGCATGTGAAACAGGGAATGTCTCGGCGCAATTTTGGCACACCTGCATATTCACTTTTGCACCATGGCGCGTGCAGGTGTGTATACACCGATCAAGGCTCCGCAACGCATTAAACGTGCTAAAAACGCGCAAAAACACGTTCTCGTAGGCTACGACGCGCGCGCGCGCAATGCCGACGCTCTCGACAACTTACTACAAAGTGACTACAGCGCCGCAACCACGATCGCCCGTCGGCGCAGCCGCTTCGTTCGTTCCGCTGCCCCTTTCTAGTACACTGAAGTGGCCGTGTTTCTGTGGTTGGCGTTCTTTCAGCCCAGCTTTTCCTCCATTGTCTGTACTAACTCTGTGCTCCCGATAAAGGTCACGGATTTTCGGGCACCGTCATTTTCAGACACGTCGCGCCATCTCATGGCATTTTATGAAACGCCGGCTTGGCGGGCAATTTTAGTTCATATCAAGTTGCTCAAACGGCCACACGAGCCATGTCCTAGGTACACCACAGGTATTGCATGCTATTCGTGACATGACCGGTGACCTATGTTCGTCATATATTCATCGCATTACATACCGATTTCCTTACATATCAATGTAATAGAACACGCACGAGACAACCCAGACCGTGTCACGTATGACCTAACATTAATTGCACGATACTCATGTTGTGACCTGTCATTCATGTCATTATACATTCACATACTTACATGCCTATTCCAGTAGAAAGAAGGTTAATGAAACAGCCGCGAAAGCACGAAGACCCTGACAGAAGTCATGGCCTGCATGATATGGGTGAAATAGTATTCATCGGCTGACCTGCCATTATATTTTCGTTATATACTTATGGTCACACCGTGATAATCTTTGTATAACTCAAGATAATGACACTAAACCGACAGCAGAATAACCGTGTCATATTTTTTATGACGTACATCACATGAGCTACCATTATGTTCTTCCTCCTGTCATGTCATGCTATGCCGATTTCAGTACATATCCAATTACTGGAACGGCCGCGACAGCAACACCACGTCACATATGTAATGACGTGTATGACATGTACGACATGATATTACGCCATAACGTGTCATTTATGTTCCTTCTGCTCTAATGCAAAGCCGTGGTAAATTAGGCTAACATCAAGTTAATAAAATTTGGTATTATCAAGTAATAAAACGACCAGTTCCTCAGGTCACTATTGCAGTTTCAAGCACATGCAGCCTCCTTTTGCCCTGAAAAATATGGCAGCGCCAACCAGTTCTTGAGGCTTCACCTCGCCACATAGGCAGGCATGCGTTACCGCCACTCCAGAAGCGTTAGTACAACTACCTTGTGGCCGTGGCCCAAGCTAATACCGACGACCGGCGGTAATTATAGAAATATTTACTACCGATGAAAGTACTTTATGGCACGGCTTCTGGCAGATGAATTGAACATTTCTCCCTAAAGATTTCAATGCGATCAACGGCCTCTCCAGAGAACCGGCGGTGTGGTTTACACCACCCCAAACATCATAAGGCGCACGAGTGTTTGAAAATGGTCCACATGCTCACCTGCTCCGTATGAATGCCTCGGCCGGTGCCCAGTCTACCACGTCGCGAAGTGAACCGCAGTGTGGCACGGGTAACTGTGGAGCGCCGAGGATGAGCGGCGGCCTGCCTCAGTGGCGTCCTTGCGGTGCTAGCAGGTTCCTTCGAGGTGGACGGAACAGTGTCACTCGTCACGGCGAAGGCACTGGGGTGGTCTGGAGCTGAAGGGAGCGGCGCAGGATTATAATCACGAGTACCAGTTATGCCTACATGGTCCTGGAGCAGCCATTTTCTACCGCGTGTGTGTGTGTTGGTGTGTGTGTGTGTGTGTGTGTGTGTGTGTGTGTGTGTGTGTTTGTGTGTGTGTGTGTGTTTGTGTGTGTGTGTGTGTGTGTGTGGTCCAGGATGCTTTGGAAAATGTTCTCTGCCGCTGTAGCGGATTGTCATTAGGAACAATGCCGCTCTTTAAAGCTGATTAAGCTAATCGCGTATAATCTGGACTGTGGTATAAGTTCGGGCGAAGCTTTCCTTGTTGCGTCATTTACCCGCCAGCTATCTTGCTCTCTCTTTCTCTCTCTCGCTGTATACATTAATGTTAAGAGATCCCGCTAGTCACACTTAATGGTTAGTCCATTTTTTACTTTTACGCGGATAGTAGACGCCATGCTCCGCTGTTTTCCATTGCAGTCATTGCACTAAAGGTGCGTAAAGTGTACATACCAACATCGCCAATGAATACTTTCCCGCCAAGAGGTAGAAAACCTCCGTGCGGTGATATGAATTAGTGTCACATGACAGCAACATCACCTGACTTCACCGAACGGATGTGCCGCGTGCTACTCACCACACGTGCGTCGTGTCCTATTTGCGCCGAGAGTTCTACCTAAGGGCGCAGCTGCGTCCACCCGCCAGTATTTCAAGATCTCACAGGGTACCTTACGCATCCACTTAACACGACTCGAAGGCGAAAGCCGTATGCTTTTTCTTCTCAGTCGATGTTTTGTTCCATGCCGTCCTTCGAAACGTTCTGCACCTTGCATGGGGTCACACTGCCTCCAAGATCAGTCCCCTCACCTAATTCTGCATTGCCTCCGTGATCGGGCCACCTTTGGCCAACTACGATATCATGTGATGACGTCGTGAAGTAACATTACGTCACGTTATATTTCGGCAATATGTGACGCCATCGCGATGTCATGTGGTGACGTCATGTGATGATTTTTGCGTCACTCGTTGCCAACGCCGCGGGACGCCGACAGTCAAATTTCGCATTTGATGACGCATTTAGGGCTTTCGCCTTAATAAAATAGAGACGGTAGTCAGGATCATCTTCGTGATGGTCTCTCTGAGAAGCGGATTGATAGTTCACTGCATTGGGAAGACTGTGGAGACACTGCTGCCTAGCACGATAGGGGAGAGACGGCTGAATTCAATGGCAGATGCATATTTTCACAAGAAAACGTATATTTACAGATATTTACAAGCAGAAACAATGACTGAAACAATGGCAGACTGGAGCCTGTGCATTAACACTTCGTCGTTGTCTCTCTCCCAGAGCAGTATTTTCTATTGCCTTGAGCCACTAACCGTCTACTGGCCCGCGGCGTAAAATCGTCGACCCAGCGCTTGTCACGGAAGCAGAGAGGTAGACGGCACATACTGTTTCACTCTTACGACGTGCGCAACAGTGGATGGGGGTGGCGCTTACTGCACTGAACCGCCGACGTGGTATGTTTTGCATATGAGATCAGTGACGTTGCGCAGGACTTTGTTTAGTCCGTCGTAGCGAAATAACTTTTCGGACAGACCGATGCGACGACATGGGAGCCACAATAGGACAAGTGAACCGAGGGTGTAGGAGACGTCCGGGGGCGACGATCATAAAGGGCTTTTTGAGAGGACTGAGGTAATGTGAGTCATTCTCAGGGTAATCTGTCGTGCTGTGCCGGCTCGTGCATCGCGAACGTATGTGACAGGCGAGCTTGAACCATCGGTAAGCAGCGTGTCAAGGCGCAGGGATGACTCAGGTGCATGCAGAAGACGAAATGGGGAATAGCTTGTAATGTCATGCCTGGAGAAGTTGTAGACGAATGTGACGTAAGGTAACGTTGCGTCCCAGTCGCAGTGGTCTGCAGAAACGTAGATCGACAACATGTCGGTGAAAGTGAGGTTTTAATTGCTCAGTAAGTCCATTCGTCTTTTTGTCTATTTGTAGTCAGTCATTTGTCTCTTTTCCGTTTCTCAACCCTTCAGCCACCTTGCGGAGTTCCACAGAACTGATTCGCAATAAGTCCATTAGTGTGTGAATGGTATTCCGTTGGGAACTTGTGATACGTGGAACTGGAACGAACAATGTCCTGGATGACCAGGGACAAGAAGTATTGGCCTTGGTCGGTGAGGAGCCATAGAGGAGCACCGTGATTACGGATGATACATGAGGGACCTGCTCAGGGAAAGAGACAACGGCGAAGTGTTAATGGCGGACTGGAGCTTGTCCACAATCACTAAGTCACTGTCTCTCTCCCAGATCGGGTCCTTCTACTACGTTTTGCCACTAACCCACTATTGTCTGTGACAATATCCTCAGCAGGACATTGTAGGCCTCATGGAGTTGCCAGAGCTGATAAAATCTTCGTCAGCGCGTGCACGAACCGCGCTCTCGCTTTAAAGTCCTCTGCAAACGTCAAAAGCTAGGAAACCGAGGACTGTGATAATATTATGAATGTTTTCGTATCCTAGGTGGCCATAACTGCTTCTACAGAATATATTTCTTATTCACCTCTTTTTTCGCTGTTTATTTTGCAGTGTGTACCTGCGTTCAATACTCGTCACTTGTGTAAGATCATTCAAAGTGACTCCAGTTCGACCGGATGTCGAGACCACTTAAAAGCGCAATTTCCACTTTTTTAGATTATTTCAGAGCAAGATTGAAACGTCTATATAAATAAAAATAACGCCTATTTATGAAAGCAATTAAATTGGCCGACTTAGCTAGATTTGTGTCCGCCTCCGCCTCGTGGTTTTTTTCGTATCACGCCCCAGCGGACCAAGGAACGAGGAGCCTTTCAGAGCTTTTCCTTGCGTTCTTGTTCGCACGTCCTGTCTTTTGCATTCTACATCCGTAACCCCCCTTTCAATAAAACTAAAACAATAACCGCGTGTATCTCACCCACCTCGCATCGGGCCCTCGTCGAGTGGTCTACTATCGGATCCTCCGGTTTGCCTTCTCCAACAGGGCATCACTGGGACGTCCATGGCTTTGTCCACGTCCGATGTAACCACGGCCGTTTTTTCCGTCACCGTCCTCGACATGGATGACCCTTGATTCGGAGTTGCACTGTAGGTCGTGGAACCTGTAGCGCTGTTCAGTCTCCGCTCACCAGGTTGCTGGGGAACGCGAACAATGCCTTCGGTAGCGCTGAAATTGACCAACGGTGCCGTCTGGAGTTCCGCATTGCCGGGCGAGTACGGAGGGACAACTTCCGACGTGCGCTGTTGCCTCCGAGCGGCGCCACGCCGCCGCGAGCCTGAGGATAGGCCCTCGGACTTATTTGGCTCAAGAGGGACGCGCATGGTACTAGAGCTCCTTCGATGCAGTCCCGGTGGTTCGGCGGTATCCTGCGCTGCCCGGTGGGAGTCGCTCGACCGCGAAGCCTTGTCCGAGTCCCGGTCTTTTGAATGACCCGAGCCATCTGGCTCGAAGTCGCTGGCGGCGGCCGGCGGACGTTCAGTCCTGCAAGCCTTCGTCGCGACGCTTATGCGGCCTTGTCGAGAGAGCTTCTTGGACATTGTTCCAACTCGGATATAGTCGGGCGAATCGACCACAACCAGCGCGCGACAGAAGACGCTGCTTTCTTGCTTCGGCCCTAATCCTTGTCCCACTACGAGGGATTGGTCATGAAACCGGCGGTTAACAGAAGGGGAATTTTTTACACTAAGACGAAGCACAAGGAATAAATAGGTCGCCTAAGGTATATCAAAAGACTGAAGAATCACTAGTTCATACAGCAATAAATATATCAATAACACAATAATATGGAAAACAATCGCCTACGCAGTGCACGTGATTTTTTTTTTCATTTTCTTATCTAATCGCCCATACCCACTATTCGAGATTGGCCTGAAATGAAGAAAGTGCTGCCACTATATGTAACATTATGGGAAAGAGTACGTAACAAAGATAAATCTAAAAGCAGTGTAGCGGTATGGAAATTTCGCAAATATGGAGGGAAGCGCGCATCGAGGAACAATATGCCAAGTTAGAATGAGAGAGAGAATCTATTTGAAGGCAGAGAGGTCGGGCGGCCAAGCTAGAATGAGTGTATGTGTTCCCGTAGGGAACATACACAGTAACTCTAGTTTCGCTATCCAGTAAGTAGATATACAGTAAGAAGATATGCAATCTTGGTACCCAGCAACTAGGCATAACTCTGAGGACAACTAGGGTGCCTCGATAGCAGCGCACGGACGGGGTACTATAAAGCACCCTATGCCAAACTACCCATCTGTGCCACATAGTGGAATGTCACCCGCCGTCAACCAAAGTGCTAGGTCCAAAATATGTCTTGTTCGTTCGCATCACAATTGTCTGCTGCTTCTTTGTTTGTTTGTTTTTTTCGTTCTATGGCACGTACCCACTCTGGGGGTTGGGCCAAGAATGCGTACTTTAAGTTCAAAATCTTATTCGAAGAATGTTATATGGTGTAAAAAAAGGAAGAGAAGAGAGCCCAGCACATTTCGACTTCGTTGTTTTCCAATGCAAGTCGTACCACACGCGACTGATAAAGGGTTATGTATATTCATACTGCTCTAGAGTCTTAAGCGTGAAGCCACGACCAGCGATTATAGAACTGGTTTCTGCTTTGGTTCAAAAACGTTGGCCATGACTTCCTAGGAGCGCATATTGCGCTATGAAAGTCGTTATTAGAGACCGAATTTTGGGCAAATGCCTGTTTTGTTCCTGGCGTTCCTATCACCGCACTTTGATATATGAGCATGAATAAGAGGCTTTCGTACAATTTTTATAGTGCCCATAAATCCCTTTTTGTGGCGTTTCTGCAAAAATGGCCATTAGTGCCTATAAATTCCTATTTTAAAATTCGGCGCCTATAAGAACATTACCGAATCTCAATCTCCTCTTTCGAGTGCAGTTTAATACCGTTATTTATGTTGCCGGGCAACGCTTACTGTTCCTGTTCCTAACTCTACGTGGTCCAACTTAGTGCTCTAGTTCTACCAACTTCCGGAAAACAACCGCTAACAGCGGTGAAATTGGACGCGTCGGCCACCATACGCCGCCACTCCAACATGGCGCAAGCGGTTGGCGAAAGCGAAACCATGGAGAGCCGACAGGGGAAATGGGAGTATAGCGACAGCGCCGAGCGAGCGTTTTCGGAGCTGGGAGTCCACGTTCGCATCGTGTTGTGTTTACAGTGCGGGCGCGGAGTGCGGCCTGTGAGCTCGCGTTACAGCGGCCTGGTGTTGTAAACACAGCGGCCGGGCCGAAGCTACGTCAGTCGCCCCGTCGCTGCTGCCTCGTTCGCCACGCAACGCTTTTGCTTAAATATACGAGTTATTATTGTAGACGTGCCTTTTTGTTTTTCTTTACTTGTTAATACGCAATATCATCACGCAACCAACGCCCTGACGCCTACAAATTGGTGACCATGGAATATCGAAATTTTTTCAATCATTTTCCTGGCTGCGACCACGATGGAAACCACCGGCGACTCCAGACAAGCATCCCCCAATCCTGCAGCGACGCAAGCAGTCTCCGCTGTTTCTTTTAGGCTTCCGCAGTTCTGGCCTGCTGATATGGCTGGCACAAGTAAACAGCCCGTTTGTCACGGCCCGGGTAACGGCTCAGACATCAAAATTCCGCCACGTTGTGTCTGCGCATCCACCGGAGATCGCAAGCGAAATCAGAGACCTCATTTTCGCCCCACCGGAGACGAACCCCTACGAGAAGTTCTCGGCTGAGCTCGTGAAGCGCACTTCGTCTTCAGAGAGGCAGCGTCTCCAACAGCTGCTTTCTGCTGTAGACATGGCGACCGTAAGCCTTCACGGCTTTTGCGCCGTCTTCAGCAGCTTGGTGACAAGGCCACCTTGTTCGATCAGGACCTGCTATGAAAGCTCTTCCTACAGCGCCTACCTTCGACCGTCCGCATGGTGCTCGCCGCTGCAGCGGACTTGTCGCTGGAAAAGCTCGCGCAGCTTTTCCGATTCCGTGGCGGAATTCGACTCCCCAACCATGTCAGTGATCGCGACCACTTCCACAACATGTGAGGCATCTCACCCTTCGCCACCAGACCTGCAAGCCCTACGCGACGACTTTCGCAGCCAGATCGAACAGATATCCACTCAGATAGCTACCCTGTCTGCGCGCTCTCGATACTCGTCACGCCGCCACTCCTCTTCCCGCCGGTGCTCCTCATCACTATCTCCGCATCGCGGCGTGTGTTGATATCACCGGACCTTCGCTGCAGCCGCCCGTAAGTGCTCATCTCCCTGCACTTTCTCGGGAAACGCTCCGACTCACCACTAGAAGCGGCAAGTGGTGGCGGTCCAGCAAGCAGCCGATTGTTCTTCGTTTTGGACAAGGCCTCTGGGCTCCGTTTCCTTGTGGATACGGGAGCCGAAGTTAGCGTTGCTCCATCCTGACCCGCATTCCCGAAGAATCGCCAATCTGCACTTACGCAGCAAGCCGCCAACAAGACCACCATGATGACTTACCGTGAGCGTGTGCTCACACTGAACATTGGACTCCGTCGCCCTTTCCGTTGGGTATTCGTCGTAGCAGACGTGTCTTACCCAATTCTCGGAGCGGACTTTCTTCGCCATTTCGACCTGCTCGTGGACATCTCCCGCAAGCGTCTTGTCGATGCTGACACACCTAACGATGCAAGGTATAGCGTCAACAACCGACATCACCACAGTTATCAAGAAGCCACCTTCTTCAGTGTACGAACACTTACTCGACGACTTTCCAAGCTTGCTTCGCCCGTCCAATTTTTTGCGCCCTGTCAAGCACGATGTTACCCGCCACATTATTACCTCAGAACCACCTGTCCATGGTCGTTCACGACGCCTCGCACCAGACTGACTCAAGGTTCCCCAAGCTGAATTTGATCACATCCTCGAGCTTGGTATTGTGCGACCTTCATCGGGTCCTTGGGCTTATCCGCTGCACATGGTACCGAAGAAGTCACCAGGTGACTGACGACCCTGCGGCGACTACCGCGCTTTGCACAACGCCACCGTTCCTGATCGCTACCCACTGCCTAACACCGCGGACTGCACAGCACCACTGCATGGAGCAACCATCTTTTCGAAGATTGACCTGGTCAAGGCATAACATCAAATACCTGTCGAACCCTCGGACATGCCCAAGACTGCTGTCATAACACCTTTCGGCCTTTTTGAATACCTGAGGATGCCCTTCGGGCTCCCTAACGCCGCTGAAACATTCCAGCGGTTCGTAGACACAGTCACCCGAGGCTTGCCGTTCTGCTTTGCGTACATCGATGATCTCCTCATGTTTAGCCGCACGCAGACGAACACCTTTCCCATCTTCGACAGCTTTTCGAACGCCTTGCCGAGTACAGCCTCATCGTCAACAAAACCAAGTGCGCGTTCGGCGTGCCTGAACTTGACTTTCTCGGACACCACGTTGATTGTCATGGAATCGGGCCACTCCCTTCCAAAGTGCAAGTTGTTCGAGACTTCCCAAAGCCAACTTCTTTGCGTCGACTGCGCGAGTCCCTGGGACTGATCAATTTCTATCGGCGTTTCATTCCCCGCTGTGCTGACCTGATTAGACCCCCTACTGACCTGCTTCTGGGTAAGAAGAAGTGTACTCCCATTACATAGTCTGAGAATGCATCAAGCGCCTTTGAAGCAGTTAAGACAGAGCTCGCAGACGCCACCCTGCTTATTCACCCAACACCAGACGCTCCACTCCGCCTCATGAACGACGCGTCGGATGTGGCAGTTGGCGCCGCCTTACAAAAGTTCGTTTACGGATCGTGGCAGCCGTTGGCATTTTAAATGCGAAGCATTTCTTAGCGAACTTCTGCGACTTTGACCGTATCTATCTATCTATCTATCTATCTATCTATCTATCTATCTATCTATCTATCTATCTATCTATCTATCTATCTATCTATCTATCTATCTATCTATCTATCTAGCCGCCTACGACTTTGTGCTCTCCTGGTCGCTTGGTTAATCGAATGTGCACCAAAATTGGTATGGCGTAATATGACTGTATGACGAACATAAATGACAAGTCATAACATGAAAATCATGACACGAATGTCATGTACAGCATGACTTACGTGCCATGCTCATAGGGCGCTGGCGGCCGTTTCGCTAGATTGATATGCACCGAAATTGGTATCTTGCGACGTGACCGTGTGACGAACATAAATAACACGAGTTATCATGAAAACCATGACACGCATGTCATGTACAGCATGACTTACGTGCTACGCTCATGGGGCGCTGGCGGCCGTTTCGCTAGCCTGATATACACCAATATTCGTCTCTTGCGACGTGACCGTGTGACGAACATAAATAACACGAGTTATCATGAAAATCATGACACGCATGTCATGTACAGCATGACTTACGTGCCACGCTCATGGCGCGCTAGTGGCCGTTTCGCTAGCCAGAACTACCCCGGAAATGGTCTTGCGCGACGTGACTGTGTGACGAACATAAATAACACGAGTAAACATGAAAGTCATGACACACATGTCATGTACAGCGTGACTTACGTGCCACGCTCATGGTGCGCTGGCGGCCGTTTCGCTAGCTTTATATACACCAAAATTGGTATCTTGCGACGTACCGTGTGACGAACATAAATAACACGAGTTATCATGAAAATCATGACACGCATGTCATGTACAGCATGACTTACGTGCCATGCTCATGGGGCGCTGGCGACCGTTTCGCTAGATTGATATGCACCGAAATTGGTATCTTGCGACGTGACCGTGTGACGAACATAAATAACACGAGTTATCATGAAAATCATGACACGCATGTCATGTACAACATGACCTACGTGCCACGCTCATGGGGCGCTGGCGGCCGTTTCGCTAGATTGATATACACCAATATTGGTCTCTTCCGACGTGATCGTGTGACGAACATAAATAACACGAGTTATCATGAAAATCATGACACGCATGTTATGTACAGCATGACTTACGTGCCACGCTCATGGCGCGCTGGTGGCCGTTTCGCTAGCTAGATCTACCCCGGAATTGGTCTTGCGCGACGTGACTGTGTGACGAACATAAATAACACGAGTTAACATGAAAGTCATGACACACATGTCATGTACAGCATGACTTACGTGCCACGCTCATGGTGCGCTGGCGGCCGTTTCTCTACGTTGATCGACCCCCAAGTTGGTATTGCGCGACGTTACTGTGTGACGAACATAAATAATAGGAGTTAACATGAAAACCATGACACGCATTTTCCTCAATGACATACAAGACGATGTATGCAGCTCTTTGCTGGCTGCTTCGCATTACATCGATTCCCACAATGCGTGGGATCTGCCGGCTTTTTTCTCGCGCAAACTCTCACCCACAGAAAGCCGCTACAGCACTTTCGGACGTGAACTCCTTGCTGCTTATATGGGTGTACGCCACTTCAGGCATTTCCTTGGAGCCCGATGTTTTTTCATCGCCACGGATCACAAGCCGTTCACGTTTTCCATCAAGTCTGCAAGCAGCAAGTTTTCACCCCGTGATAATCGTCACCTCGCTTACGTCGCGGAATTTACAACCGATCTCCGGCATGTGCAGGGATCTGCGAATGCTGCAGCCGGTGCGCTTTCTCGCCTGACAGCTTCCGTATCTTGCGCCGCAGCGCCGGCAACTGTCGACTTCAGCGCCCTAGCGTCAGCGCAAGCACAACACGAATAAATCGCTAAACTTCGCCTACCCCCTGGGACACTCAAGTTTCGTGAAGTTACCCTTCCGTCCTGCGCCGATCCTACCTTGTGCGACATGTCTACCGGCAACCCTCGGCCAGTTGTTCCGAGCGATTTCCGTCGCGCTGTTTTTGACTCCTTGCATACCCTCTCTCATCCTGGCATCCGCGCTACTCAACACCTTATCATCCAGCGTTTTGTCTGGCCGGGAAATAACAAGCACGTGCTTGCAGCCGTAGTTGTTTGGAGTGCCAGCAGTCCAACGTTTATCGTCATACATGCTCTCCGCACGGCTCCTTCACACCGCCTTCGGAGCGTTTCGATAAAGTTCATCTGGACATCCTTGGACCATGGCCTCCATCGGATGGAAACACCTACCTGCTGACATGCATTGACCGTTTTACTCGGTGGCCAGAGGCGTTTCCCATTCCCGACATAAGAAGCGAAACAATCGCTAAAGCTTTTTTATCGGGTTGAGTGTCACGCTTTGGCGTTCCCTCTACAATCACCACCAATCGCGGTCGACAGTTCGAATCTGCTCTTTTCAAGAAGCTCATGCTTTTGCTGGAAAGTCCGCGGATTCGCACAACAGCATACCTCCCCATCGCTAATGACATGGTCGAGCGCTTTCACCGGACACTGAAAGCATCCTTGAAAGCGCAACACGACACGGTCAACTGGACAGTTTCACTGCCACTTGCTTTGCTTAGCCTTAGGACGACGTTAAAGCAAGACATCAAGTGTACACCTGCCGACCTGACCTATGGTTCACCGCTCCGCCTTCTTGGATAATTTTTCGATGCTTAACTACCTCGCCTTGCCGTGATCCAGTCGAGTAAGTCGTGCAGCTGCGCTTCGCTATGCGCAGTCTTTCTGCCCCACACCTTCGCGTAAAACGCCGTGTTTCTACCTGCATCTCTCCTGACTTGGAAACGGCGACACACGTGTTGGTGCGCCGCGACGCAGTCCGAAAGCCTTTGCAGCGCCCTTACGATGGACCTTACCGCGTCATCAAGCGCCATGTGAAGCTCTACACGCTTGATTTGAACGGTAGTCATGATACCGTGTCTATCTACCGACTTAAAGCAGCCATCATCGAGGACCCACGGCCCCGTGGTATTCCAGATTGCGCCACACCTTCCGCCTCCGTTTCCACCACTTCATCCCACTCTTCACCCCCTCCCACCGCTGCAACCAGGGAGCGTCGCTCTGTATTGTTCAGGCTCCCTCCTTTCAGCGGGCGCCTTCACTAGCGGGTGGCCTATATTCGCGGCGAGATCGACCTATAGGTGGCGGCACCGTTACCCCGCTAGTGTGGATACTGGTTTCGTGTGGTGTGTGTAGAAGTGCACGGGGCTTCTGTTTTCACATCGTGATTTTGTGTTCCGTACCCGCGGAAAACTCTTCGTTCTCGATGGTGAGGTTTTGTTCGGTGCCACAATGCCGCACATACTGCACAGAGCCAGGGATAAGCTTCCATTTTTATCCCACCGACGCGGAACTTCGCCGACTGTGGCTCGTTAGGCTTCGTAACGGCAAGACGCCTTCCAAGTACGCGATGGTGTGCAGCGAGCACTGCGACGAAGGCGCATTCGCATTCGCAGACGAGAAAGAATGGTGTGTAGTCAGCGATAACTTCGCTAACGTGTGCATTTATATGCGTGTTGCTGCTGTGCACTACGTGCGTGAAGACGGTCGCAGTAAGCGAACGCTCGGGGAAGCTTCTCTGTGCTTTGATTTTCCTACAGTTCTGCAGGAAAATTAAGCGAGAATCAATCGAGAAAGAAGAAAATTAATTCATGAAATTGATTCTTTGTCATTCAAGTACCGTCTGCGCTGTGAATGCAAAGTTTGTTCGCGCTTGGCTATGAGTCTGTTTAAACGAGAGTCCCCGAGCCCTTTTGTAGTTCGCGCATGTTCCATTGTGTTTACAGGGCCGCGAGGACAGTTCTCAGTATTCCGCAGGGCAAGTACGTGCACCGAAACGCGGTAGTGTGTATGCATGATCTGGTGCATAGTAAAGGGTATCGTTTTGAGCCCTCAGTCGCCACGTAAGCGATGAAAATACGCGAGCGAGTTTATCGCCACTGCTGATCTTGATGAATATATTTTTCTCGCTCGCTCTCTTTGTTTAAGGGTTTTCGCGGAAGAGATTGAGGCCTGACGCACTTCCGAAACTGAACTTGCCACAGCGCAAATTTGACAGGCATAAGCTACCTCGCAAGTACACGGGTGTCTTTGTATACATTTCGCCACAAGTTATAATTGCGCAAGGTGTAGAGGTCGCCACAATTCAGCCTTTTGATTAGGCCGCCACTGGAGCGTGGCGCCTCCTGTTACTGTGTGCATCTTATATATGTTCGTGCCCCAATAAAGTGTGGGGTTCCACTTTCGTCCGAGCCACTAGTGTGTATGTGTCAGTCTCTGCGTGCCCGTGCCCCTGCGGCACTAACCACGCGACGTGGTGTCAGAAGTGGGGTGACATTGCGTGATAGGAAATCCGGAGCGAAGGAATAACGCCCCCCAGCCCTAGGCCTTACCACGACGGAACGGCAGCACGATGGACCTCGAGACCGGCGAGCCGCCGAAACTGTACGGCGTCAACCTTCATCCACCGGCACCGTTCGACTTCGCGAACCCGGCAACATGGTCGACATGGCTCAGCCACTACGAGGACTTCACCGCGGTTTCGGGACTGACAAAAGCGTCGGAAGACGTGCAGGTACGCTCGCTACTGTACTGCATGGGCCCGGAGGCACGTCCGCTCCTCGAGACGTTCTCGCTCGACGCCCAGTCGCTCGCCTCGTACCAAGTTGTTGCCGCCCGCTTCACTGAGCACTTCGTGCACCCGGCCAACGAGCTCTACGAGTCGTCGCGGTTCCACAGGCGTGTTCAGCTACCCGGCGAAAGCGTCGACACGTACTACGCGGAACTGTGTAGGATGGTGAAGCGCTGCAACTACCCGTCAGCTGCTGTCGAGGAAAGGCTCGTACGCGACCGGTTCGTCGTCGGCCTCCGCGACTCTCGCCTCTCGGATCAGCTGTGCCGAAACTCGAAGCTGACGCTCAAGGAGGCATGGACAGAGGCCCGTCAGTCCGAAGACGCCGACAAAGAGAAGGAGTTGACCCAGAACCGCACCGAGCACGCACGCGAGCTCAACCTCGACGCCGCGAAAGCCAGCAAGTTCGCCTCTCGTCGCCGCTCCGGTGCTAAGCCTACTACGTCGCAGCCGCCAGCAGAGCGCTCTCGCGAGCCGTCCACGTGTGAATTCTGCGGCCGCGCGCCTCACCGACGTTCGGGGTGCCCGGCTCGACACTCCGCCTACAACTTCTGCAAAAAGAAAAGCCACTTCGCCGAAGTTTGGGCTCGCGGAAGCACCAGCAGAACAAGCTCGGCTCCGTTCACCTCCATGCCGTCGGCACTCCCGCCGCTGCAAAGTTCGTCGACGTGACCGTTGACAACTACACAGCGCAGTTCAAAGTCGACTCCGGCGCCGAAGTATCTGCTGTACCCAGTGACTTCCCTGCGCTGCCTGCCAAGCTCGACCGAGTCGACAGTCTGCTCACCGGCCCTGGAGGACAGCCACGTCGCGTTCTAGGCTCGTATCTGGCACGACTTCGGTGGCAAGGAAAAACAAGCAGCCAGCGCCTATACGTAATCCAGTCACTCACTGTGCCCCTTTTAGGACTGCCAGCGCTCCAAGCCCTGAAAGTTGTGAAATTTCTTGACGAACTCAAGACTCCCAAAGCAACGCTGCACGCCGAGCTCTTCAAAGGATTGGGCACTCTCAAGGACGAATACGTTATTCGGCTGAAACCCGATGCCGTGCCCTTCTCGCTAAGCGTCCCCCGCAGGATCCCCATCCCGCTGCTCGAGGTCGTCCGCCGCGAGCTGGACAAATTGGAAAGCGCGGGAGTGATCCGCAGGATCGACAAGCCAACTCCATGGTGCTCTGGCCTCGTTGTCGTCAGGAAAGACGATGGTTCCTACCGGCTATGCGTCGACTTGACTCAACTCAACAAAGTCGTCCTCCGTGAACGGCATATTTTGCCAACGGTTGAGCAAGTCCTTGGTCTCCTCGGTGACGCAACAGTTTTTTCAAGGCTGGATGCGACCGCAAGCTTCCACCAGGTGAAGCTTTCTGCCGTTTCCCAAGAGCTGACGACATTCATTACCCCATACGGCCGATACTGCTTTTGCCGGCTCCCCTCCGGCATCACCTCAGCTCCCGATTACTTCCAGAAACAGATGGCAAGAATCCTGGAGGGCCAAGAAGGGGTCGCCAACATGACAGATGACATTCTGGTTTTTGGACGCACCCGCCAGGTGCATGACGCCAGACTGAGCCAGGTACTATCTCGCCTTGCAAAAGCAGGCATCACGTTGAGCGAGGACAAGTGTCGCTTTGGGGTATCTGAGGTCTCCTTCCTTGGTGTTGTCGTCTCAGCTAAGGGTATCAGGCCGGATCCAAGCAAGGTTGAAGCTGTCAAACCTATGGAAGCTCCCACAGACGTCGCGGGCGTTAGACGACTGCTTGGAATGGTGAATCACCTCGCCAGATTCCTGCCACACATCTCGGACGTCACAGCACCCATCAGAGCCTTGCTGAACAAGTCTGCGAGCTGGGTGTGGCAGCATGAGCAAGAGGCAGCATTCAAGAAGGTCAAAGAACTCTTGACGTCAGACAGGTGCATGGCCAAGTACCACCCGTCGTATGCCATGACAGTATCCGCAGATGCAAGCTCTTTCGGGCTCGGAGCAGTACTGCTGCAGACTCAACCCTCGGGAGAGCGTCGCCCAGTCGCATTCGCTTCGAGGTCAATGACGAGTACCGAACAGCGTTACAGCCAGACCGAAAAAGAAGCTTTGGCAACGACGTGGGCTATCCAAAGGTTCGACGAGTTTGTCCGTGGCATCACCTTCGACGTCGAGACCGACCACCTGCCTCTCGTCTCACTTCTGGGCAAGATGGAACTGGATATGTTGCCGCCTCGTATTCAGAGACTACGGCTCAAGACAATGCAGTACCAGTTTCGCATGCTGCACGTGCCGGGAAAACTGCTAGCAACAGCAGATACCTTATCACGTATCACCCACAAGGCATCCACTCCTGTGGACACGGTGGAACTCTTCGCAGCACAAGTAGTCAGCTGCATGTCAGAAGTCTTGCCACTCCGCCCCGAAGATGTACGACAGGTACAAGAATCCGATGGAGAGTGCAAGGCCCTCATCTCCTTCTGCCAGCAAGGTTGGCCGCGAAAGGCCAAGCTACCTCTGCATGTGTCGAAGTACGCCTCCGTGGCGGATGAGCTCTCTGTCTGCGATGGTATCCTGCTGAAAGGCCCCCGGATTGTCATCCCAGCGTCTCTTCGGCCAGCGGTGTTGACGCTGTTGCACGAAGGCTATCAAGGCATCTACAGGACCAAAGCCCTAGCTCGGGAGTCTGTTTGGTGGCCGGGTATCTCAGCTGACATCGCCTCTCTCGTCACCAACTGCGAACAGTGCGCATCCACCCGAGTGAACCTTGCAGAACCCCTGGTCTCCACAGCTCTACCTGGACGTCCCTGGGAATTTCTCGGAATGGACTTGTTCCATCTCAATAGCCAGACGTTCCTCCTGGTGGTGGACTACTACTCGAGGTTTCCCGAGGTGGTGACCCTGAGAAGCACTACAGCTCGGGCAGTCATCGATGCTCTCAAAAGCATCTTCGCACGCCACGGAATCCACACAAGGCGTCAGGTCGGACAACGGCCCACCATTCTCGTCGCAAGAGTTTGCGGCATTTGCACCGTCTTATGGCTTCACCCATGCGACCAGTAGCCCACACTACGCCGAGTCAAACGGAGAGGCAGAGAGAATGGTACGGACAGTGAAGGACCTGTTCCGCAAGTCCAAAGACCCTCACCTTGCTCTGCTCAGTTATCGGGACACTCCGGGAGTCGATGGCTTCAGTCCAGCCCAGCTGTTGATGGGACGTCAGCTGAGAACCAGAGTCCCGAAGCAAAACTCCCAGCTACATCCCAACTGGCCGCCTAGGAAAGATGTCGTCGCCAAGGATGTAGTCTACAAGCGTAAGCAGACCGACGACTACAATAGGCATCACGGAGCTCGAGACCTGTCACCTCTCCCAATGGGTCAGCGTGTGTGGGTGCGCCCTGACTAAGTGCAAGCTACCTCGACGTTTTCTCGGCGCAACTAGAGTTGCGTTAGGATTAGTTGAATTGAAACGGCGAGCAACCATGTTTTGGCCGTTCGTGTGTTTCGGAGATACGCGTTTTCGTTTATTCGTCATGGAGCCTAATGCCTGCTGACATTTCGAGAGCGCAACGCTGTTGTGGGTTTTGCTGGGGAACGGAACAAGCACGACGTAAACTCAACATCTTCAGCTTTCTGCAAAACGCGTTTGCTCGGCGGACAAAACACTGCGCCTGCATAAGTTGGCAGGTGAGTAGCGACGGCGTGCGTTTGCATTTGCAACTTTATTTACTGCTTGTAAAGTGCAGGATGTTAGTCTAGCACTGCTTGCGGCGTTCTTAACCAACAAATTTCTCCTTGTTCGCCGCATGCGCAATACGTGTCGACATCGCGAACCGAGTGTTGCCTCTCTGAAGACGTTGGTGTATGCTTTTTCGCTGTCACAGGAAAAATGACCTTTCTTTCTTACTCACCGTACGAAATGCTACCTGTATCCGGCCAAATTTACCACTCATGTTGCAGCCGGCATTCTGTGTACTGGCATAGTGACCTGGCACTGTGCAGTGACACAGCGCCACTGCACTTTTGCTGCTTAAAGGCGCATGTACAATATTACCAATTTTGTAAAAAATACATTTGGGTGGAGTTATTGCTGCCTTGATACTGGTACTTGTCTCTCATTGGCTTTATGTAACGTTTATGTAACGCTGGATGTTCAGATCTGCAGTGATAGTGCAGCTCTACTTGGGAATGCGGCATGTCTAAATAAATAATAAGTAAATAATGTGCTGTCGTATCATTGACGAGCCACGGCATCACCTCCACGCTGTGTGCCTTATTCGACCAAATAGCCCTATCAAACAAGGACTTTGCATATAGGAAAGGTATTTTAAACAGAAATATCTCATTCACGTTTTTCTTCTTTAATTATGCAAAAAGCTCACCACATTGAACGTTCAAAGAACCAGACATAAATGCAGTGGGATCACGTCAGTGCAGCTCTTATCAGTCTGCATCAAGCAATGTGCATGCGCAGTGTAGCATTGCTGAAGCTTAGCCGTTTAAGTCACGTTTTTACTTTAACACTAGTCGAGAGAAACGCCATGCCGTTTGACTAACCGCAATATAGCCGTTTACTATACCGCTTGCGGATAAACAGGCTTATTCCCACCTGGCTGTCTTTAACCAGATTTTGTTGCAACTATATGAAACAATATTTGGTGCACTTTTTTTTCTTGGTAGAACTATCATGACTTTCACATGTTTGTGGATACCGCAGATAATCTTGTTGTCCGCTGTGATGCAAAAATAAAGAAGGCAAGTGAATTTCGGTGTGTACAGGTTTTGTGTATGCGTTACATATCTGAATGGACCGATTTTTTCACAAACTGCACATGTATGTACCAGCGAGTAAATGTACCGTGGCTCATAGCTGCGCTGGCACTGACGCAGTTACATGGCTGCTCTGCCCAGTGTCTGTGCCTACACCCATGTATTGATGCATTCTCCATGTTTTCATTGGAGTGATTGCTGTTAGAGTAAATGCCTTCTAAACTTGGAAGGCTTTAGAGCTACTGAGAGCATATTTTGCTCACTGACCTCTGTAGCTAGCAGTAGCTTCAACAGCCAAAATTATACTGCCTGTTTGAAACCACACAGACTTTGCGCCAAAACCAGCTATATTGGGAAGAGACATCATGTTAAGAGCACCCATCACATCAACAAATATGGTTTGCTGCGTAACCTTTGTCCTCACCCACCATTTCTTTGCACATTTCAATTTAAACAGGCTTTCGAAAATACAAACGCTGCTACGGCGTCTGTGATTCATAATTATATATTTGTTTTGGCGTGTAAAAACCCACACTTATGTTCCTTTTTGCGGCAACAAGATACGTCACATCATATCCCTGTGGCCACATTCCAGGGCACTAGCTTGATGGAAGCAACAGCCCTGTGCACCTCGAGTCCTTCACAATCGAAGATGACGACTTTGTTTCTGTCCTGGTGACGCTGATTACCCTGTGCCAAGAATTCGAAATTGTTTTTACAACAAAGATTCAGAAAGCCTTTTTATGTATTGTACCGCACGGTTAGTGTGCAGTCGTGTGAGGCCAACACTACTTCATCGTATGCATACACGTTGCTGCAATGAATGAAAAATAATAAAACATTTCTTTTCGTGTAAATTTCAACGCGAGAGCGTTAAAGAGCTAGTGCCGCAGAAATTCCGTTGTCGGCGTCGTTGGTTGTGTGCGAAAAAATCATCATCTTGTGTAAAATAAAATAATAAAAAAATCTTACGTTCGCGTGAAAATCGAACCCGGGCCGTCTGCGTGGCAAGCAGGTGCTCTACCACAGGGCCACTCCATTGCTTAGAAGTGCGCTGAAATTAACTTCAATGCTTCACAAACATACGCGTCCTGTGTGCAGGTGTCACAGTACCATATGTAATATCACAGTAAAACGGGGCACAAGCGGGAGTCACACCATGTGAATTGCATAACGAGTTGGTGATTTAAAGCCGGCCAACCCATTACAAAATGCACACACATTACTGCGCGTATTCCCTTACGAACACGTAGGGGGTGCATCGCAACTACGTAGTATCACGCGCGCTATTGCTGCTGGTTTAAAGCATGCCACCCATTACAAAGGGCATACACGCAAGTGCGCGCATTTTGGGTTACAAGCACCCAAGCAGCACTCTGCCAAGGAGCTCTGACTATGTTTTGAGCACCTGAAAAGCATGTTCGAGACATATATTCATCCCCACTAGGACTAACTACATAAACGGATGGCTAAACAGTCGATCCCTTGGGGAGTAACTGGAAGCATGAGCAGTATCTCCCGAGAGTAATTGCCAAACGCGCGAGTAACGGAAAAACTAACAGTTGGTCCTTCAGTAGCAACAGGTGAGACTAACATTTCATATTTAGGGAGCAATGGCGGGAACTAACATTTCATGCTCCAAGCGCGTAATTGCTAGGAGACTAACAGTTCGACCCTTGCCGTTGCTCCCTCAAAGGAAGCAATGGGAGTAGCAACTCAGTTGCACCCTCAAAGGAGCAAAGCCTCTATTCCCGTTACTCTCCTTTGACTTAGAGTAGTGGTTCTCAAATCGGGGTCCGTGGACCCTAAGGGTTCCGTCAAGCCATTTTTGGGCAAGACACGCCATGTCCCATCCAGCGGGCGCTGCTGATTTTTTTTTTGTATGCTTTACCGCATAACATTTGTGTTGCTGCGGAGTTTGTTTCCCATTTTCCATGAGACGGCTGTAAAGCTTTTCTTGTCATTATCGGCGATATATGCACACGAGCATGCTTTTTCCAGACTCGCATATCTGAATAGCAAACATACCTAGAAACAGACTGAACGTGGCTGCAGACCGCATATTTTATTGACAAGCTGTTGAGATCGAGTCGGCCTGGCACTTTAGTTTTACCATTATTTGGCAGGGAGAAACAAGACAATTTCACACTGCATGTTGTGTTAATTTATGAGCCCCCCTCTTGTCACTCACTCCATGGGGTCCCGAAACATCCATGACTGAAAACCACTGGCTTAGAGTGTGCCTTGCTTTATCGCCGAGTGATGAATAATGGAGTACTGGGTGGTTCCCCATTTCGCTAAAATTGTGGTCACTTATGTCGCAGTGGGTAACTTTAAAATGTTCTTGTATTACTTGCCCCAAGAGAGTTTACAACGGGCTCTAGAATGGTCGCTCTTCCAGCTTTTCCTCTGACTGCGTTGCGTGTCCCGCGCAGGCCTGGTGTTTTTTTTATTCACCATATCATAGCAATGAACTATCGTGGACAAGTACACACAACTGCGCAATAGGTATATGTTTATTAGCCGCATTGGCACGCAATGACGAGCCATTGCGCAGACGTGCTATATTCAGCAATCGCCGATGAACGGATGGCAGCAACCTGCCTTTCTCGGGCTATCCCGCGACATTGTCAGTGCGAAGGAATCGCCGAATTGACCATTAATTGCCTGCAAACATTTCAGCTGAGCTGCGCGTACTAAGCACGACATTCTCGTTATTTGCAGTTCTCGTTATTTGTGAAGCATTCCCTGTTACGTGCAATGCGTTTTCTGTCCAAGCTTGATCAATTAGAACACACTAAGATGAATATATCATCCAGCCTAAAAACTTTGAGCGACAGGAATAAAAAAAATTTCGCTTAGCCAAAGACACCACCAAGGAGGACACTCAAATGGGGTCTCTGCTGTCGACGCTGAAACGGGTATCTAACTTCAAAGAATGTGAGAATGGGCTTGGTGGTAGTGAGACAGGGCGAAACTCGTAGCGCACAAAAACACACACAAGAAGAAAGTGACTGCCGGCCAACGCAAGACATTTTCTTGGAAGTAAGCGCATCGTCCTGTCGTCACTTCCTTCGCCAGTGTCTTTTTTGTGCGCTAGAAGTTTCGCCATGTGCTTCAACTTCTCACAAATGGCAACCGAATTATGGCAGCAAACTGAGGCTGCTTCTTCAAAAAGAAAACAACAGCGCTTCACAAATAATGACACACATTGCCATGTTTCCTGTAAAAATCGTCTAAATAAGCTAAAACCCCCAGCTTGGGCATTTTAGTAAACATGTGCAGTGCGAAACTCAACGAAAACATCAATAAGAAGAGCATCAATAGCCACCATGCTATTTTCAAATCCTCACTGATGCACGCTAGAGAATACCATGAAACCACACACCTGTAGGCGAGCATTCACAGTTGGCACAAAGTTCTCGCCTGTTGCAAACCTAGACCACAAATATGCGCTTCACGTGTACGCGCACATTCTGGTCATCGCGTTGGTGGGGCAGGAAAACGCCTTCTTGAATGGGCCGAAATTTCTCGTCGCGTCATTGCATGTCCTAGAATATTTCCTCTTCGAGGTGTCCGTCCAACAATTAACGTGACAGAAGGTCGCAAAAAACACCTGCGTAGGACTGTATTCGCGCAAACCTTTGAGGCGCAGGTCGGAAGCCTCGTCCTTAAACCGCAAGTACGCCGTGTAGGCGACATCCAACGCAGGTAGCCATGGAAACGTTCTCTCCGCCTCCCGGACATCGGAACACCACGAGGCGTTCCAGAAGGACCAGGTAACAGCAGATTCTGATGGCGCTGTGACGGTGCCTCCGTTCAACAGGTGCGCCATCATGTCGACAGCCCTGAAGATTCCTGCCGCGTAGATAAAACCGAGGCCACCGTAGAACATCGCGCTCGTTCCTTCGCCATAATAATACGGAGGTCTAAGGGCGGCGACGGAGATCGAAATCACGTTCAGCACGGGATTGTAACTGGTCACCGCCTTTCCAACAAAAGCAAAGACTTCTGCAGCAGCGACGTAGTCCCCGATGACCACTGCTGCTTGCATATTTCGGTTGTACATCTGCAAGCGACTCCACTCCCATTCGATGTAAAAGTCACCGTCGCTCCCATTGCGCGGCTTGCCGAAGTACTCCTCGAAGCCGCCCGGTCTTCCAAAGTCGTCCTCAGGCCAAATGACAGTGGACATATTTTCCACAACTGCGGACAGTGCTAGTTTCGCCTTGAGGTTGAGCTTCGAATAGGCTCGTAGTTTCTCGACTACGACAGTTCGGATGTTGTCGAGTCGGCTGGTGATGGCGAGTCGTGCTTTTGTTGAAAGCATGCCCTTGTTGATGGACGCCAGAAGGACGTTGTACGTCGTATCCACGTGGTAGAAGCAGATGAGACGCTGAAAGTACGCACCTTCCGGGATGGTCTTCGCGGACGACCGCAGTACACCGCTGATGGTGGCGCCCAAGCCTTGCATAAGCCACCAGATCGTGTGGAAGAAGATGTCTTGCGCGGTGTTTGAGGCGAATATAGTGTCTACAGCTTTGATCAGCCCGCCGTTCGTAGCCAAGACGAGGTCGTCGTCGGTGATGTCCGGCGCACGTTTGCTGTATACGGACCGAAGCGCTCTGACCCAATCCTTCGCGCTGAGATTTCTTACCAGCTTCGGCATGCGTCCAATCTCCACGAGTCTTGGCTTAGGGAGGCGATTGTTGATCACAGAGGACAGCTCACGATATATCTGTTCCTGTATGACGCCACTTCTTTCCGCCAGGAAGTTCGCGAAGGACTCCGATGGAGGCCTGAACGCGAACAGACTGTCGCTGAAAAATTTCACGTACGTGGAATAGCCGTCCTTGTACTTGGATACCGTCTCGTGAGTGAAACGTCCGAGAATTGATGGTGTGGAAGGACTCAGCATGACGGCACGATCTCGCTGCAGACGCGCCGAAGGTGCCGCCGGGAGCATGTGGACGTGGAACCACAGCGGTATCGCCCATACAACAGACAGTTCCACGACGAGTTCCAGGGCCCTGCTGTAGTCGACAATTTCCTCAGGCTCGCCAGGCGTGGGCCACCCGAAACTTCGATTACTTACAAACGCCGTGAGCATTTTAACGGCGTTCTCTTCATCGGTGGTGCTCGACATGCACTGCCGCATCATCCTAAGAGGGCTGTCGATCACTGCCTGCCGGTTGTAGTCGCCAAAGCTCAACTTATGGATGGTCGCTATCCATTGGAGAATGGCTTGATCCATGACAGAACCATTCACGTGCCGAAAGTCGTTCGACCAGCCAGAGCATACGAAGCAACCGTAGCATTGGCAAGACAATTCACTGGAGGCGGTGTCGATGCCCAGCGTGTGGACGTGCTCAATACAATCTGGCGTGGCGCACAAGTCAACCACTTCGCCATCTGCCTTGTGCCCCTGGTACAGAGCGAAGAGTACCACCGGTACAATGAGTGCCAGGAGTGCAGCTGATCCTACTAATGCTGTTCGGTCAAACGAAGGCCGGGTGAGACTCGGGTTCTCCTTCTTGGGAGACACTTGCAGAAGTTCTTCGAGCCGGGGCTGCTGCTCGCGGTGTAGGGAGAGAAAGAGTAGTCAAATGGTTAGCGAAGTTCAACTCAATGCTTGCGTTAAGAAATGTTAGAACGATGGCCTTCCTGCCCAGATCTCTTGCACTATTAAAAGTGGGGTTCAATAGACAGGCTTCACAGAAATATATCGAATGTTTGAACAACTTCCAAAAAAGAAAAAGATGCTGTTTTCAAGGGCTCCTGAAGCATATTTACACCTCTAAATACCCCAGTATGGGAGTTTATTGCCTCGCGAATCGATTGGCGCAAAAGTTTATCGAACCCATCAAGAACGAGCGCAGATGCCGGGATCTCTCGCGCGGTTTTAAGCGCTTTCTCTCTTTTCTCGTCCAGACGAGCGCGCTGGAAGCTGCACAGGGAGGGATGGTACGGGGGAAAGAAGTTGCCTAAGCGTGCGCGATGAAACTTGATCGCTTGCTCCCGCTGTGATTGGCGGGCGCGAGTGAGCCTACTGGGTAATGTTAGCACACTATACTGAGCGCCGCGCTGGCACGTGGGGACGCCCCACGGCAAGAAGCGCATCTGATACAAACGCGACTCTTGATTTTTGACGGCTGTAGGCCAATAGCATGCTACGCTGTTCGACGTTAAACAGCAGGGCGCGGCCCTCGCTGTTTGTCTGTTTGTAGAGGCCCACCACACCGTGAGGACGGGCCTCTATGAAGACATCGCGCTTGAGCAAATGACAACTTCGCACTGTTCACAGCAGTGTATGCTTTCCGCCGGATGTGTTTTCTCACCAAGCCCGAAAGGTGATCCATTATCCCTTTAAAGCAGCAGGGAAGCTTCAAGCACCGTAAGAGGGTTATATCGCACTAGCTAGTTCCCCTAGCAGCGTGTCCTCCCTTTCTTTCTTGTTTCAAAATGTTACGTTTTAAATATTAAGCATTGTCAAAGACTTTAAACGCAGAAACTGTCTCTATTAGCAGCATGTTCTTCCTATCTTTCTAGATTGAAGGCATTATGTTATCAACGGAAGCTTGAGTGCTAGATTTCGCAACACTGCAGTTCATTCTGAATGTTACCGAGTCACCTTTTGAGGGTTCTGCTCCTCGAGTCACACTGCTCTATTGCGATTAAGTGCAACATAAGGCTGAAGGGCCCTGCCCGAATCCCTGAGCGGGAATTGTCTTGCCAAACTTGCAATCGCAATTGTAATTAAACTGGGGACAGCTTACGCTCAGCACAGCATAGAGCAGCAGCTTATGCTGTAAAGCCGGGGCCCCGCAAGCACAGCGCACTTAAATTAAAGCCAACTCCACGCCTGCGAAATATGGGTAAACAGGGGAGCTTTCAAGCATGCGCCACCTCTTCTTGACTAACGCAGATTGAGTTCTTAGTTCGTGTTATTTGTTTTATATTTATTCCTTTCTTTGTCTTTTTTATTATTTCGTCTTTCTTTCATTCGCTTTCGATATTGCCCTCTCTCTTCCTTTCCCCCCTCCTAACCCTCACACCACTATTCCTCATACTCACTAATCTTTCTTATCTCTTGTTATGCCTGCGGTAATTAGATATGCTTCAGTTTACCCTCTCACCACCTACTTTGCTTCCTCCTCACTCTCACGTCCCTTTCCCGCCCCCTTGCTGTACTGTACTATGCATGGCTATGCTAGGAGTTTCTTGGCACATACCCGCTTTCTGTAGTGAATACCGAGCGATTTTTCTGTCTACGACAACGGCCTTACTGCAAGCTTTAAAATCTCCGCTGTTAGAAGAAAGAGCACAGCTGTATTATCTTCGTAGTGTGCGCGAAAATGTGTGCATATTTACCGACTTTAGCCCAACCTTAGCTCAATGCTGGTGAGCTGGTGGCGGAACCGCACCACCGCTGTTCCGTCACCAGCTCCCAACACCGTCGTCAGTTTCACGCCGTCCGCCTGTCGACCAGCGCTACGCTCCGAGGAAGACCGACGTTTGGCGCACCCCGGACAACCACGCGCTCTGCTACCACTGCTGGTAGGCGGGCCACACATACCGCTGCTGCCAGCCCCGCGAGATGGGACTGCGTGGTTTCGACGTTACTGCGCAACGTCCAAAGAACGGTGAACGGCCACGAGACATTGCAGACTACCTCGCAGGACAGCAGTGGACATCCCGAAGACCTTCCCTTTCTCTATCACCAGGTCGCTACACCTCACCGCAACGCCCGCAGTGCACCTGCCGTGGCCGGTGTACTTTCCGGAAAACTAAAAGCAGTCCCGATGGAGGTGCGGTTATTATCCGTCGCAATACCGAAGATCCTATGCCACCGTCCAAGACGCTGCGACGAAATCTTCAGAGAACCTGAGCTCGGCCTGTTGGTATTCCATATTAACACCCATAGCCCACACAAGGGACAAGACAGAGATATTCGACGCGGACAAAACGCTGTGTCTGCGTCGTACCTCTGTGTTGTCCCTTCTTTACGCGGTCTTCAGAACAAAATCGTGAGAACAGGCCGCCAGCCTTGCAGAGCCCTGACGTCAAAACTTCGCCGCCGAAAGAATTGACTACTTGACGTAGCAGCAGCCGAACAAGCCGACGCAACCGTTATCCGAAAGCGCGACCTAAGTGTAACGCCAGACGACGGACTAGATGTGCTGAACCTCGATGTGCTGAACTACGGCCACAACGTCGCTCTAGTCGACACCGACGTCGCGAAGCTTATTTTCTTTTGGACTAGACAAAGGAGTAAGACTAGACCAGCCGGAAAGGGGAGGAGGGGGGGGCGCTATTATGCAGAATACTGCACTACGCCTATGAGGCCACCTAATAAGGCCAGCTGGAATCTTTCCAGCAAGAGTTACGATTAATCACCAGGCTTCTCCTACGAGCTTCGTAATCCTAGAGCACTTCTCGAGGGATGTCATCCTTGGCATGGACTTCTTAAACCTACACGGCGCAGCCATCGATTTAAGAACCATGTCGACAACGCTATCAACGTACAAAGCGACGCCGCTGGATGCAGATCTGCGTGACCGTTCCTTGAAAGTGCGCGAGGATCAATTGACGATTCAGCCACTCTCCAGTGTCATGATACGCCAGAAAAACACCAGCTGACAATGAAGACATTAGCGAGAGTGATCGACACGCAACGATAGACCATGAAATTTTTGTCGCACAGGGAAGCGCCCGGTTACACGAAGAGAAAGGTAATGTGATAGTGATGAATAGAGGCCGGATTTTTAGGCACTAAAAAAAAGCTTGTTCTAGGCGCCAAAAATAGGCAGGCAAAACAATGTATTAGGCTGCCAAAATTATAAATCTAGGATCAATAAATGTTCATATAAATGCAAATAATTTCAAACGAAGACGTGCGCGACCTCTATCTACGACAGGAAAACAACAATGTTATTGCTTAAGATGGCCCAAAAGCGCCAACATTTGAACATGGCGTGCTTTGCCACGCACGGTTCGCACTCCCGTGTTCTGTAGAGTGAGTCAAGCGTCCACTGTCGAATCATCACACTCCTGAGTGTCTTTCCGGCATGACTGAGAAGTGCAGAGCAGGAGCAGACAGCCAGATTCCTGAAAGACCACAAGGGTGGGATTCCTCCTATTGGCCGAATGGAATTGTGTAGAGCCAATTTCACCCCTGGCCGTGAACCAGTGGCGTCGGGAGGGGGGGGAAGGGTCAGCCTATTCCCCTCCCCCGAAACTTTTCATTTTTGTGTGTGTGTATATGCGCGCACGCATACAAACGCGTGCACAAACATACGTAAAGTATGGTTGCCCCCCCCCCCCCCACTGAAAAAGATTTCTTGCTACGCTACTGCAGTGAACTCCTTAAAAAGTAAAGTACAAACAACTTGTCTACTTGGATGATGATGTTTCGCATCAAGCTTTGACGAACACCTCCTGCGCCTTGGAACCGTCCTTCGAACAACCAGGTCATCCGCGCTAACACTGAAGCGCAAAAGTGCCGCAATGCATAGGAAGATCTGCTCTTCCTAGGACATGTCATCAGTAGAGCTGGAGTGCGCCCCGACGGCAGGAAGACCGCTGCCATCGCTATATTCCCGCCACCCGGTGACAAGAAGGCGGCACGCCGATTACTCGGTGTGGGTGCCTACAATAGGCGCTTTGTAAAGAACTTTTCCCGCATCGGCGATCTACTCACAAAGCCAATGAAGTAAGACGTCGACTTCAGATGGGAAACGCTCCAAGAAGAAGCATCCCAGGAACTGAAACCACGTCTTCAGTCCTCGCTGATGCTTGCCCACTTCTACGAAGATGCGCAGACCGAAATCCACACTTACGCAATTAGTGCAGGCCTCGGCGCGCATTCCTTCAAACAAAGATGAACTTAAGGTATGAGGCAAGTTTCGGGAAAAAATGACAAAACGCGATAAGCACTAGAGATTATTAGTCTACATTATAGAGCACACCCATTTGGCACACGTGAGCATTATAAAGCAAATACTATTTTGTTATTTTTTTCATAAATAAAAGTTTCGTTAAAAGTGGGTCCTACGCGAACACTCCTACCTCAAATTCCACTCAATAAAAAAAAACCTAATTTTTCTGTAGTGACGCAAAAGAAGATTTGACAGTGCATTGAACCAAAACAAATGAAATCAGATAAAAAATAAAGAAACGATGATTAAATAACCAAAAAAATGTTGCAGTGGCTTAGCTCGACTATGCCAGCATAACGTAGCGTTGACAAAGGTTCAGCTAATTATTTTTAGCTTTCCTGATTGTCTAGGATTAGCTCGATTATCATGCTTACTGCTTCTCCAATGACACACACATGGTATACGTATTATGCGGCACGTGTATATTTATTTTGCCAGGCAACTACTTCGGGATCGGATGAGTTAAGCTTCTCCGCTGTTCTGCGCCGTTGAGCAGCATTTGCGCTCTCCTTCTCCATGGCTAAACCACACTGGCAAACGCCAGTCAGAGGCGCTATCAAGCGGCTTCAGCGCAGTGTCAGACGGCGACTGCACAGCGAAGGCGAATAGCCGCGCGCGCGCCGGCGCCAATACTTCTTCCAAGGCTAGGACGTCACTCCTCTGGAAAGCGCAGACCGGTGGGGGCGAGTCGCGCGCGGTGGCGGTGGATCGCGCGGGAGTTGCCGGCTCCGGTGCACATCACTTATAATCGCGCATGCGCAGCATGGCTCTTGAGGATCCACGCGAAACTGGTTCGGCTAGACCGGTGTAGCTAACGCTACAAAATTTGAACAGTAGCGGCACCTTCGTATAACAGGCCATCATAGTAAAGTTTGTGGCACGATTTTACTTAGTGAGCTTCACTGCACACCCACTTATGTAATAAGGAAGTGTGTCAGTTTTAATGAAAAGTCTTTATTAGCAAAAAGAGTTATGCTTTTTCGCGCACGGTAAAATATCAAAAATATATGTTCTGACAAAATCAACAAAAAAATAATTTTGAACAGGTGCAGCACTCACACAAGCTGATCAGGATTGCTAAAATCTTCCATATTTGTAGCTAGTTCCAACCTGGACCTTAGTCTTGTCTGCCTTTGCTCGAGCTGGGACTCGCTATTTTCTTCTAGCGTGCTTTGAAGCATCAGTGCCGTGACGGGATGCGTTCGCGATGCAGTGGCGATCATTTGTGAGGCAATTTTGTCAGTGTAGATGTCAGGCTCCAAGCCAACTTGCTTCAAGACATCAAGTGTGCCTCTGCTGTCATCACTGAAATGACACGCAGCGCTTTGCAAATGAAATGTGATGATTGCCAGGCTCACATATGGGCCCTTGAGCGTAAAAAACCATCTACGAAGTTGCACGTCCACCTGGTGAGAAGTTTACTTCTTTTCATAATAAAAATGATGTATCGACAATGCCACTTGAGCAGTATTACATGTTCACGCTTGACATTATTGTTAAATAACCGAAACAATATTACAAATCAAGCTAATTTTATGATGCACACAAAACCGGCACCTTCAGTCTTGGTTTCATATATGATGGGTGGTCTAACATTTTTGCTTGTATCTTAAAAAATAAAGTTCATAGACAAGCTTTATGCTGCAAAATGATGGGCGACAAACTGCGCATTTAACATGACCAAAAACAAACAAATACATTTTGAAAAATATGGCACTTCGCACTTTTCCCCATACCTTAAAAGGGCGATAAGTTGTACTAGCCGGTCGCTCTCAAAGGCGGAAACAACATACTGGACGACATAAAATTTCCTTGTCATCATGTGGGCAACGTCGAAGTATCACCCCTACTTGTAGGGCAGGCACTTCAAGGTCGTGAGCGACGTCCACGCCTTGTATTGGTTAGCACATATGAAGGACTCTTCAGGTGGCCTCACATCGTGAAGTCTCAATCATCAAGAAATTGGTATCACCATGGCCGAAAATATTCTCATGTCGGCTGCTTGTCCCTCGCACCTGTTGACCCACCACCCCATGATGATTTTGACTAAGACACTTTCCTCGGGCTCATCCCTGTCAACGACTTTATTGAACAACGAGGTGTTCCGGACCTGACGACCCCGGTAGAAGACTTATAACGCAAGACCACCATTGTACCCAACGTATTGAGACGAGGATTGACATCGCTTTGCTTACAAAGCGATGTTCTAAAGAACTTCTTAGTATGACCACTGGTATATTCTCGAGGCTTCACCTCGCCACTTAGGCACGCATGAGCGACTGCCACTCCGGAAGCTGTAGCATAACCTCCTTGGTGCTGTTGCCCACGCCGATACCGACAACCGCTGGCAAATAAAGAAATGTTTACTACCGCTGAAAGTACTTCCTGGCTTCGCTTCTGGCGGATGAATTGAGCATTTATCCCTGAATTATCGTGCCACCAACGACCGCTGCAGAAAACGCGCGGTGTGGTCGACAGCACCTCAAGCACCAGAATTCGCACAAGTGTTTCAAGACGGTCCGCATTCTCACCTGCTCTGTAGGCATGCCTGAGCCGGTGCCCAATTTGTCACGTCCAGAAGTGGACCGTAGTGTGGCACGGGTAACTGCGGAGCGCCGAGGCTGAGCGGTGGCCTGCCCCAATGCCGTGCTTCCGCTACTCGCTGGATCCTTCGAGGTGAACGGAGAAGTGTCCCGCGTCACGGCGACGGCACTGCGGTTGTCGGGAGCTGCATGGAGCATCTCAGGATTACAAAGTGGTGTGCAAACAGGCACACCGAAATGTTGAGGGCCCAACTTCCACCATTTTGGTGTGTGTGTGTGTCTGCGTGTAGGTGTGTGTGTGTGTGTGTGTGCGTGTGCGTGTGTGTGTGCGTGTGCGTGTGCGCGCGCGCGCGTGTGTGTGTGTGTGTGTGTGTGTGTGTGTGTGTGTGTGTGTGTGTGTGTGTGTGTGTGTGTGTGTGTGTGTGTGTGTGTGTGTGTGTGTGTGTGTGTGTGTGTGTGTGTGTAATATCGCCCCCACAGATTTTCCTACCGCAAGAAGCTTTGGAAAGCGAACGCTGTAGCGGATCGTCATTACGAAAAGTGCCCCTAAAGCTACCTCGCATACTCTGGATTCCGGAACTAGTTCGAGCTATTCTTTCCTTTTGTGTCATTTCCCCGCCGGCTCTCTCTATGTAGCTGTACGCATTGTTATTAAAGTGACCGACAACTGATTTTTCTCGACCCATTTTTTACGGTGTGACAAAGCTCACCCTTCGCAGTGTTTGTAGCTGCAGCAGTTACTCCCAAATGCACGTATTATCTTATGAGCCATATTTTTCGATCTGAAAGGCTCTAAACACGGACACACCTTTTCTCCAGCAACACTGAGAATTGATAGCGATGCCACCAGCCCTTCTCGCGATTTGTGAAAGCTCTTGTTCTACTTTCGCAGGAGTTCGTGTAACTATGCTTAACCACCTCTATTTATAGCTTTTCAACTATTTTTTAAAATAACAAGCTGCTACAATGAGATGATGTGGCATTACACACCCTCCCATATTTGTACTGCGTTGTGCGCGCATGCGTCCAAGTTTGCCTGCGCCCGTGTCATGGGTGGCTTGTCCCGGCGTCGTTACTGTCTCGATGCACGAGCCAAGCCAAGTCATCGAAAACTTGACTACGCATATGCGCGGCCGCGCCGTGTAGCAACGCCCGTGATTTCTAAGACTAAGTATAGGTAGCAAAAGTATGTCGCTCCAAAATCTTAGCGACCTGGCAACTGCGTGCACGCTTGCATGAGCGTGTCGTGTCTAACTGCCTGTGGTTTAATTCAAACCTCTCTGCGCTGAGAAGCAACATAGAAAAATGTCGGCAGTTCACACGCATTGTGGAAATCGGTTTCATGCGAAGCCGTCAGCTAGTAGCTGTCTATGCTGCCATTTCCTTTACATTGAGTCAGGCGTTACGAGGTGGATCGGCGTGTTTTAAATGCGAATGCATTTCTTAGTCGGGCTATGTCAGGCGTCGGTGTCCGCGCGCCTCTCCGCTCTCACTCCCTCTCCCATAGCAACAGCTGCGGGCGCGCGCGCTTATCCTCGCCCCTAGCAACCGGAGCAGGTGGTGCGGGCGGAGTAGCGGAGAGTTAGTAGAGAGGAGGAGCGCGCTCTCGCGTGTGAGGGCGCTCGCATTGCGGGAGCTCGGCGGAGCTCCCGCGTGTGTGGAGAGAGTGTAGGAGAGGGTAGGTGCAGTGCTTCGCCGCTCCTTCTCTCGCCGTTCGCTCTCTCTCCTCCCTGCGGCACCGCCTCAATGCAGTGCGTTTGAAACGCGTATGTAGCGTTTGTGCTGCCTTTGCACACCCTGAAAACAGCGCGTTCTAAACGCGTTTGTGCTGCATTGAAGGCGGTGGCAACATCCCTGAGGTGATTACGAACGCACGTAGGAAGCGTTCGTTGAAAGAGGCGCCCAAAAGGGAGACACTTGAGCGCGCCGATGTGTCCAGCATTACGCCATTAAAATTACTATGCCGTGTACTCTGGGCGAAAGAAATGCATTCGCATTTCCTCACGATTCCCTTCGGGGAGGTGGGGACATTTTTGTAAATAGAGCAGTTATGCACGCCTCTTGCGCTTACTACGCATGCCGACTGCACTTACGCTCAAACGGTAAATTATGGTCTGAGGTAACGTCAGCACCCGTGTTAAAGCAACGACGTCAGCTTTATTGAAACAAAGAGCTCGCTACAGTGCGATTCATATATCGCGTTGCGCGGCCCTGGAGGCATGCAATAACGGATGCTACGTATGGCATTCACATTATCGCACGCTACGGTTTGAAGTGAATATCATGCGTAGTGTTCGTCGGTGTATTGCTCCAGTGTCGAGCATAGCTTCAATATAGCTTGCTGATTCATAGGAGTACGCGTGTAGTATTCATTTGACTGTCACAAAAGTGGAGCCAACACTAGAATCAAAATTGATGCTAAGCCGACATGACGTCTGTATCATAGAAGTACACCGGTAATGTTCATTACGTTGTTATACAATTAGATATCCAGCATTGCCACGGCAACTGACGTTGCATCGACATGGTTCTTGCATAGGGTGTTTTTCGAAAGCATTTTCGAGGCTTGGAGTGGCTCTGTGGTAGGAAATGTTTGCGACGCCGAATGCCTGGCTTCGATTCCTGCTGGAACCTTGAGTTTTATTCTTCGCATTCGTCGAATAAACGCGGATGCGCATTTTTCCGTTTACATTAAACACGTCTATTGTTACTGTTCCTGGGTAGATATAAACTGCGAATCCCCTGTGGGTCATACCCGTGCCCTGCCGCCCGTGGTACACGGGTATGTGCCACACGTGAGTGGAGAAAATTCTTTCATAACGTACACGCCAGAGCATTCGCGTTATTCATGTCTTCACAAGAAAGGCATATTCTTCATACCCTGATACCCTCATATTCCAGTTTTGGACTATATGACTTTAAGGAGGTGACCACGAGAGTGCCCAGACTTCAGCGGCTACCCTATTGAAAATTCCTCCACCATGAGGAATGGTGGATTCCACCATCCACCACGATGGTGGATTATGGTGCTGGAAGATGGTGGCACGTGGTGTATGCTGGATGCTGGCGTATGATGGATGCTGGAGAACAACGGAGCGTAAAACGGCTCTACAGCGTCGGCACCATCGTGCCTAGCCGTCACGCATAAATAATTGTATAGAAGGCGATGTAAAAAGCACCAGTACAAAAAAAAGAAAAAAAAACCGTATGCAAAAAAAAAAAAAAACTTCCGCCGTCGAGAATCGAACGTCCGACCTGCGGATCCCGAGCCGAGTACTTTACCACTACGCCACGCTGACACTCGCTTGGCGTCTTGCAAAATGACTAGTCAACATACTAATACACCGTTTGGCTTCAGCTTTGTATGTCTCATACTGGAGACACGCGATCTTCACATCCTACTAAAATTTGCGTAGTTATTAAACGCAGACAAACTGCTGCCGGTAACGAATGGCACGTCGATAACGGCAACAGCGCTAACTTTCTTTTAGAATTCACAACGTAACTCCAAAGAAATATGTCAAGTGGAGCGAGGAGCGCGAGTATAGTCAACCGGGTGTTACTGCGAAGTTTTAATAGCCGTTTCTCGCTTTTTCCAAAGTGCGACATGTGCAGAGGCTTTCTGTCGACTCTAATCTCATTCGATAAATACGCGCGTACAATTGATTGAGTATAGTGATGTTTTTTGTTTTTTTTTTCGCGCAACGTACAGCGCAGCCGTGCCAGCGCATTGATCTGACGCTGTATCAATAGCTACAATTGCATAACAGCTGGGCCAAAACAAGTGCAGTGCGCGGGAAAAATATGCCATCATATTGGTTCAGTAAGGCGTACGAATTGACAACTCTATGTTCTCGCATACGTGTCAGAGAAGCGCCGGCGAGTGCGACCGGCGGCGGTTGGTGACCGGAGGCGTTTGCTGGAAGCGCGTCGCATTTATGGTCATCGCTTCTTGTGCGGACACCGCACACAAGAAAAAAATGCTTCATTTAGGTTAGCCGATGCCACAGGTGTGCTGTAAAGTCATTCGTACTTACCGGAATCGTGTATACTGAAACCATGAGCGCCGATAACACGTAGACGAACTCGGTCGCTACGCTATGCCTAACCTTTGGTGGCGATCTTGGTGTCGATCATGGTGGTAGAATATGATGGTGGTAGTCATACTTGGTGGGGATTATCTCGACGCAGGCCGAAGGTAAAAGTTTGTGCATTTTAGCTTTGCATGCATTTTCACTATTACCTTAAAGTGCCGCTGAGGTAAGTGAGTGTGCAAGAATTGCCAGAGTTGCGTTTCAAGCGTGACGGTATCAAGCGGAGGCTGTTTTCTGGTCTCCCGGCTGGAAGGACTCATCTACTTCTCGGCAAACGCGCGGCGATGTAATACAGTTACTGCCGCTGTTCACACCGATACTTCTACACTTGTAAACATCAAAATGCAGCAGCACATCGCGGATGTAAACCTGATAAGTACGTGCGTAAAATGTAAACATTCACGCTGCTGTGTTCCAGAAAACCTGTGGCGGTTATTGGCGCCGCATGAATAAAAAAAATAGTGCTGGAAAGCTTAATGATCGGTGTTGGCTTCTTTGAACTGCACATATTTCTGCACATTCAAGAGGAAAACAATAGAACTGACAGCGACTTCTCATAATGTCACGTTCATTTCCACCATGCCACCGTCATCCACCATGCTTCCATCCTGCCACCGTCATCCAGCTTGTTCATCAAGTCATCCACCAAAACATGTTTTGCTCGCCACCATCAGCCAGCATTTTCCACTTAACACCAAAAGAAGCTCGCCACCACCACCACCATCTGCCACCATTTCTTCCACTCTCGCCATCACCAGCCATTATGGCCACCACAGCTTCCACCACATCCACTATTCTTTCCACCTTGTCCACTATTGTTTCCACCTTATCCACCAAGATTTCCAGCATCCACCAACCCACGATTTTCAATAGGGTAGATAGCAAGATAATTAGACAGAAATGCTCCAAGTGCCTTTGGTTTGCTAAAAATGATTCGCATTTAACATAGCATCACCTAGCTAAAGCCTAGCTACATGCAAGGAACCAGATAAGAATTCACAATTGTCCAGCTCAGCTTTTTCAACCCTTGCGCGACTTAGTGCGAGCTTCGCCATTTTAAATGCAAAGCATTTCTTAGCGAACCTATGGCACTTTGAGCGTTTCTATCTATCTATCTATCTATCTATCTATCTATCTATCTATCTATCTATCTATCTATCTATCTATCTATCTATCTATCTATCTATCTATCTATCTATCTATCTATCTATCTATCTATCTATCTATCTATCTATCTATCTATCTATCTATCTATCTAGCCGACTACGTCTCGGTGTTCTCATGATCGCCCCCTTAACTTGCTGTAGACCAAAATTCGCATGGGAGGGCAAGAGGATGTGATGAGTATGACGGTCGGGTCATGGCATGAATAATGTGAAAATCCTGTCGCCAACGTCGTCAAAACCCTTCCTCCAGACACGTGTGGCCCATACCCGTTTACCACGGGCTGTGGTGTACGGTTATGCGCCACAGTTGATTGACAGTTTATATCTACTCAGGAACGGCGAGAACAGACATTGGTAACCCAAATGCGATAGCGTTAAGAAAAAGCGACATCGGCAGCTTTGACCCGACGAATGGAAAGAATGAAAATTAGAATCCCATCAGGAATCGAACCCAAGCATTCTGCGTGGATGTTCTACCACAGAGCCATGTCAGGTCTATAAACTGGCTTGGAAAAACAGCCTATTCAGACGTGATGTCGGTGCAACGTGAATTGTGGTTGTGGTGCTGGCTATGTACTTTTGCAAGAAAGCAGTAAACATTACATGATACTCCTGCGATGTGTACTCCTACGATACAGGCGTCATATCAGATTAACGTTGGTGGTTTCAGTGTTTGCTGCGGTTTTATAGCAGTGTAATAAACATTGCATTTGTATTCCTATGGTTCAGCAAGCTATATTGAAGCACTGTTCGACTGCGGAGGAATACATTCATGAAAGTTACGTATGATATTCACATCATCGCACCGTAAAGTGCACTTAGTCCGCGAGAGCCACGCAATGTATATTTTACAGGACTCGGCGATGGCCTCACGCTGATCGAGGATGAGGTCAGATTGACAGCCGCTTTGTAGACTAGGCTACGTAGGCTACATACGCCTAGGTAGTCTACGAATAGGACAAGCGCCATCCGCTTAATGTTGGTATACGTAGCACTATCCAGGTCTACCAGCCTCGACGGCCTATACCTCACCAACGCCAAGGGTGACTTCAGGTTCCGACATGTCGCCGGATCTATCGGCATAAAATATGTAGACGAAATGATTGAGGCATCCACGATTTCCAACAGCTGTACTATGCATCATACTTCAATACTGATGGACCCTTCGTCACCGCGATCACGACCGAATCCAATAACAAGTCATGACCAGCTGCTGGTGCTCACTGACCACGGTGATGATGACCTTGCTTAAAAACTGTGAACAACCTCTTCCACACATGTACACATGTTCGTGAAACGTGCGTCTGTTCTCCATCATAGGGGACAGGTATAAGCACTACATATAAGCTTACCGCTTGTGGTTTTGGTAATACCCACGCTGCCGTTGGCAGCGTTACCTAACTGTAAACAACCGGTTATATAACACATATGCGGCGCTTCAACATGTATGTGTGCGTATAAAATTTGTACAAATCTTTAACGCCATTTTGTAACGTTTCGTGCAATAAAAAAATTACGCCACAGCCAGCTTCTCGCCGCATGCTTCGCATAACATCGACTCACACGGTACGTGGGATCTGCCGAATTTGTTTCTCTATTTTTCCCTTTATTTCTGTATCTTGTTTCGCTTTCTCTCTCTCTCTTTCTATATATATATATATATATATATATATATATATATATATATATATATATATATATTGTCACGTGGTTTATATATATATACACACACACATCCCTCCTCGCTTATCTGCTCCTCAACTTACATCTATTCTACTCGCCCCCACTAATCTTTTCCACCCCCTTGCTGTGCTATCCTATGCTCGGCTAGCGTGCCTGGACAGCCGAGGGGTTACAACGCTCGCCTTCGGCTAGTTGGTACGCGGGTTTGAATCCCGCCTCGCCAAGAATTTCTCTGTCTTTCGATCTCTTTCTTCCTCTCTGTCTCTCACTCTCTGTACTTGTTATCTGGCTCATCAATGTTACTGCATCCCACGCAAGACAAATCGGCTCACGCGTTCTGGAAGCCAAGCAAAACAGGAAGACGATGATGACGAGAACGCGTGCCGGTTGATGATTATGCTAAAGTGCTATCTTCGACGCACCGCAAACCTCGAATATAAGAGCACTGGTGTAAAAAAATTATTTCAACGCATGATTTCAAGTTTTATACAACTAAATAAAGAAACCAATATTTATCACAAGAAAATGGCCTCCCTATCAAGATCTGTGTCCCCCATCGTGATGTTTCTGGAATTACGCTACAGCGGGACAGTCTAATGAGGAGCCTTTGAGTGCGTTTCCTCCTATTCTCGTCCCTTCGTCCCGTCTTTTGGCTTCTACATAGATAAGCTCCCGTTCGATTAGAATAAAACCTTTCCTAGCTAACGGACACCCACCTCGCAACAGCCTTTCGACGAGCGGCATTCCGTCGGCGCCTCCGGTTCGCCTTCTTCCGCTGGTCATCACTGGGGCTTTCATGGTTTTTTCCACGTCCGATGTAAGCTCGGACGATTCCTCCTTCATCGTCCTCGACGTCGATGACACTAGGCTCGGACTTCCACTACAGGTCGCGGGACTTGTAGCGCTGCTCCTTCGGGGCTTACCAGTGTGCTCGGGAACGTAACCAGCCGCATCAGTAGAGGTCACACCGATGAACGATGCCGTGACGGGTTCCCGATCACCGGGCGAGTACGGAGGAACGTCTTTCGACGAGCGCTGCTGCCTGCGAAGGGCACCGCGACGCCCTGACGTCGAGGATAGGTCGTTGTACTCATTCGGCTTAAGCGGGACGGGGACCGTGCTCGACTGCCTTCGGCGAGGCCACGGTGATTTGGCGGCGTCCTGCGCTAGTCGGAGGGAGTCGCTCGACCGGGAGGACTTGTCCGAGTTCCGGTCGCTGGAGTGACTAAAGCCGTGCGGCTCGACGTCGCTGGCGGCGGCAGGTGGAGGTTCGATCTTAGTGCCGCTTGTGCGGCCTTGTCGAGAGGGCTTCTTGGACATGGTTGTAGCTCAGAGATCGTCGGGCGAATCGACCAAGACCGACTGCTTCGTCTTCTTAATGAACGAGCAGAGCGCGTGATGAACGCCGCTGCACGTGATTGTTTGGTTTGCCTTCATTTAATCACTCTTACCCAGTACGGAAGACTGGCCGGAAATAAGAAAAGTGCTGCCTGAAAGGATAATAAGGCAAAAGGTCGATAATTAGGATAAATTGAAAAGCTACGCAAACGGTATGGAAATGTCGCATTTCTCCTAGTTCGCGTATACATGATTCCCGTCATTTGGTTTCCTTCATCAATTCATGCATTTATTTTATTACCTCAAAGGTATCTGCTTGAGGCATTACGTGATGGAGTGGGTTACGAAAAGACTACCAGTATAATATAAGTTATGATACCATGAATTCGATGAGCCGCTAGAACGCTTGTGGGTCAGTGATGGTGCAGTTTCGGTGTGCAGGTCATTCCAGTCTACCAGTCGCAGGACACACGATTGGTGAAAATTCACGGTATGGACATGTGGGGGATATACAGCATCCGAGTGATTATTGCCGACAATGCGGTGGGCTCTTCTGATGTACGTGATACCTAAAGCCAAAGAATGAAACATTCATGAAAAAGGTAAAGGAACGCGATTCTACGGCGTGTGACTAGAACGAGTAAGTTAATCTTCTTTCTTTCTACTGATTCCTTCAGCATCTTGACAGAATAAAAATAAGATTGATGAAGAAACCAAGACCAACTGCTGGCCAACTCAATAAAGTCAACTTCTTTTTCTATTTGACTTTAACGACATGCTCAAGTGAATGATACTGACTGATACACAAGTGCGTGTAGCTGTCTCACGGGGTGGTGCATGGATGTGCCACGATGGGTTAGCCTTACGCGTCTATTCCTACAACGCAGCCTTGAACCAACGGCGGCTGTCTCTGACAGGCCATACGTCACACGTCCTATGGAGCGTCCCCTGTTTTATTAAAAAAAAATTATTGCATCTTCGCACTAGTCGTGCCAAGTGAAGCTGGGTGGCCTTCCTTGTTTCTCTTAATTTTTGTCTTCCTTTCCTCTCTTTCTTTCTCATTCGCTCTCTTTGTTGTATCTTTTTTTGTCTGTTTACTTCTAGTTCTTTCTTTCTCTGTTTCTGGTTCTCGCTGTATCTTTCTTTCCATGTCTTCCCTTACTTTATCCCTCTCTATTTATCGCTTCCTCTTTCTCTCTATCTCTTTCTTTCTCTCACTGCTTCTTTCTCTCTATCCTTGCTTCCCTCGATTTCTCTCTAACTTTCCGTCTTGCTTTCTGTTTTTCTACCTCTTTTTCGTGTCTCTTTCCATGTCATTATCTCTCTTTATATGTCTTTCTCTGTCTTTCTCTCTTGTTATCTTCCCTCTCTTTCTCTCTATTTTTCTTTGTTTCTTCCTGTCCCTTCTTTTTCTCTCTCTCTTTCCCGCGTTTCGCGTGCTCCATGTCGCCGACACTGCCACCTGCTGTACCCAGTAGCGGGGCTTGCCCAATCCCTGTGGCGTATACACACCTCAGCAGTTTTGCACGACGGAGCACACGTTTCCGACAGGCTAATCAGCTTTTCACTTAAAAGAGAATCAAGAGAGCACGTGCCGCTTTATGATGACTATAGTTTGTAAAAACGAAGCAAATGTTGTCGACACCCTAACAAGCTTCCCGGTTAAATTACACTTGTACGCATGCGCATTGATTCTCTAGGTGTCATCGAAAGAGCGAAACGAGCAGAGGCCTCACTCGTGTGTAGCATACCGGGTACGCATGCCTCGCAATATTGCTCTCAAAAATAGGATACCTATCATAAATCTTACACTTGCTAACATTCCTCTGCAGCGACCACCATAGGGTTAGATACATACCCTTTGCAAACACGATTGCTCGCTATTTACTGCAAAAGAAATATGTGAAGCTTTCCTACAATCACAGAGTCCAGAGGCGACCGCTGAAGTTTAGGGAAAACGCGAGACCGTGCCAAACTAGGGAGGAAGGCGCGCGCATCGGGGAACCCTTTGCCAAACTAGAATTCCTATATGTGATCCCGTCCTTAACTACCTTGACGTTCATTTCGTCCCCTATCTTTGTCATCCTGTGTGAGACGTCATGTACGCACGAGATCACGGCGATAAGGGACAAATGGAAAGTTAAGGCCCCCAACAGCCCCCAACAAGCTTTCTGGTTTATGCAAGGGCAGCTACCTTCATGCTAAGAAGTCAGGGTGCCAGAAAAGGCATGGGGAAAGCTATGTAGAGTATCAGCACAATGTTGAGTATAAGCTACCGTTGTCCTGTGGCAAAGCATACATAGGACAAACAGGGAGCTGCGGTAAGGACAGTTGTGGGAACATGCAAGCAGTGTGAGAACGGGAGACGCTGGCTACTTAGCCGCCCACTGCAGGAAGTTTGAGTGCAAGCCCCAGTACACGAAGTGTAGTGGGAAGAAAACGAGAGAACACGACACGGAATATCATCGAAGCATCGGAGATAGCAAGGTTGGAGGATGCGTGTGTTAGCATGCCATCAATAGAATTAACAAGGAAGGAAACTGACTTTCTTAAAAAAAGGCGCAGATTGACATGACGGCGATGACATACGTTCAGACCTCATCCTCTCGCAGACTGACATTTCATATAAAACCCATTGTCAACAATCTGTACACCAATATGTACAGGTGTTTGCCAATGCCTTCTCTTTTAATTTCTTGTTGCTTACAAATGCGCCTGCTTGCTTGCTTTTCAGCCTCTTTGTTGTTGTGACGCCTACTTAAATCAATCAATGTTGGAAGTTGGCGCTGCGTCCACGTCGTTCTTCTGTCCACAGTCTTCTTTAACAGTGCCCTAAAACAACGAAGTGGATTACCAACATTCCCAAACATACGCCCTCTGTCACACTGATTGAGAAGAAGATCGCTTTCGCTTTCGAGTCGTTTTAGGCGACTGCGTAAGGGAACCCTGTGAGGTCTGTGACAGCGCCATCCCATGATCGATCAAATTGGGGTTTTATACCATTTGCCACGCGCTCGCCTGTTCCAGTTCATATTGCTCACGATAGCACATCGCGGAAGTGTCGCGTAGAGACTACTGGCCACGCGCTCACGTGGCCCATAAGGTTTTGCTGCCGATTGTACACTGTCAACCATAGGTGTGCGCAGGGTTCCCCATCAGGGGAGGCAAAGGTTCATCGCAGCGCCCCCCCCCCCTCATTAAGTCAATGTGCGAGGCAGATTTTGCGCCTCCCCCTTCTTAGGTTACTAGGGGGGTTAATGTATGGAGCAGATTTCGCTTCCCCCCCCCCCCCGTGCGCACGCCTATGCAGTAAACGTTTATGAAAGGCAACACGCCAGCGCGTGCGTGGCCTGTGCGCTTCGGCGGCTGCTCGCGTTTTGCATAAGCTTTTACGCACGACTGTACATATGTTTCATAACTACTTTACCTTTCAGTGTTAATCTAGGCATGGGTGTCGCACTGGCCTGGCATTGCAGATAAAAAATTCGGTCATTTGGCAGTAGTCCAGGTGATTTGTCGCAGAGGACTGTGTCGCTGAGAAGTTGCCGCAACCGTTCGGATTCCGATGGAATGAGGCGCCGAATGAGTGTGTCGTTCAGTGTCTTGCAACCATTCTCGGCAGGAAGGGGGCGAGCAGCAAATCGCGGACCTCGCTGGCGGTCCCTGGCGGCAAGCAGCTTACAACGTGGTGGTAGCACGTGAAATCGGCTGTGATGCGACGGGCGGAGCATTGAACATCGACTTGTATGAACCAAACCTCGGGGTCTGTGGGCCAAAATGGAGGAAGCTTCAAGTCGAGAGCAGAAACGGCAGGACCGTCGGTGTCACTTTGCGCGTGCATGCAGGGTCACCACTTTGGGACGCTAATGCAAAGATTGATTCACCCGAAAGCCGTGAATCCCAAACCATAACTGGCTTTTAATAAAGGCGAAGCACCTTAGCGTCGAGACTTGTCCGTTGTTGTTCGTTGCCCGTGCTCACGGCACAGCACCGTGTGAAATCGAAGCATGAGGTTTAACAATTAACTAATATCAATCATAATTGCGACGAAACAATAAAACACCTGCCAGCACAAAGCCTTTATACTAGTCGGCGACTTCAACGTACACATTATGGACCTTAGGACTGAGCTTTGTCGTCGACTCTCACTGCCAGCTGCCATGGCATTTAGAAAACCGCTGCTATAGTCGAACATATATGTGAGTATGTGAATAAAAAAGTTTACAATAGACCAACATGAATCCTTATTGTGACAGAACAATACGAAACACAAGCACAAACCCTTCATGCTAGTCGGCGACTTCAACTCAGACATTATAGACCTTTAGACCTAGCTTTGCCGTCAACTTTATGTCCCTTTAGGTGACTTTATGCCACTCAATTTACATTACATATATGTGTGTATGTGAATAAAAAACGTTTAGCAATATACTAATATCAAACATAATTGCGACAGAACAATATAAAACACTTGAACACAAACCCTTTATACTAGTCGGCGACTTTAACGTAGACATCATGGACCTTAAGACCTAGCTTTGTCGTCGACTCTTCATGTCACCTTATGTCACTCAAGTTACATTATATGGGGCAACGCTCGGGTAACGTACAGTTACCCACAAATGCGAAACCCAGAGCTTCGCCCACTCGTCACGATTCACTTCCCCTTCTCCCCCTCTCCCGTCCCCCTCTCACCTCCCCTCTCCACATCCCCACATCCCTTTCCCCCTCCTCACTCGCCCTCTCCCCTCTCCACCCCCTCTGAAACGCGGGCTCGACATGCCGAAATACTCCTTCGCATCGCCTCATGGTCCCCTTTAGCGAGAGATGGTGTGATTTTTTTTCCATCTTCTCTCGGAGAAACAGCGATGCCGGAGCGCCGATGGGCCAGAGGAGAAGGATGCCTTCGCATGGGCACGCTCCGGTTACCGCGGCGGCTGACGGGGCGCGGCCGCAGAATACAAAAACACGTCCAGAGTGGCACTGAGTGGCGCGCTGATAGCGTGCACCACACCTTCAAGGAACGCCAAGAAAAGCTCCCGTGTCCGATAAACCACATGACGCGGATGTTTCTATAAAAGGGAGGCATAAGAGAAATGTAAAAGATTACACCATCTCCCGCTAAAGGGGACCATGAGGCGATGCGAAGCCCGGGCACTTGCACGATCGCGTTCCGTCGGCGTTCGTTGGGCATGCTGCCGACGTCACGTCGTGGCACGCGAAGAGGAACGCTACGCGCGCCGTGTCTTCCCTCTAGCCTGGCCGTTATTTCTCACAGGGCGAGCGCGGAACGCGGTCGACAGGTGCGCGAGGGGGGGGAGCGTAGGAGAGGAGAGAGAGGGGGAGGAGACGCGCATGCGCTGGCACTCATCGTGGCGTTGCGCAGGAGAAGGGGAGGGGTAGAGGGGCAATGGAGAGGGGGAGTGGAGAGGAGGTGTGTGGAGAGAGTGTGCGCATGCGCAATAAGGGTGGTCACGCTGCAAACCACCACCACCACCACCACCGGATTGGACTCCGCCATAAGATGCTTCGCATCTAAAAAAAGAACGAGCGTGCAAAAGAACCGTAAAGTGAACGTGCAAGTTCCCGAAAAATTTGCTTGTTCCTCCTGAAGTGGCGCTTTCTCCGTATGCATACTTCCGGCAATTATTCAAGGATGAGCTTCTTTAGCACATGAGCTATCAAACAGTATGCCTAGAAAGAGGAAAGAACTGTTTTGAGCAGTTTTTACCAAAACCGGAATCAGATCACGCTGGTATCAACAAACTCAAGTGAGCGACTTTCTCTTTCTTATTCTGGCAGATCAACAAAATTGTTGAGGTTCCAACTTTTCGTTATCTATATTTCAAAGTTTTTGAAAGTTTATTTGATGAGTAAAAATCGATTGAAAGCGCAGAAAAAATTTACTTCCTAATTGATTCATATTTTGCCAGGTAAAGGTTTAAACCTGAGGGGAAATGGACTTGCCTTCGTCGTGGCAGCAACTGTCTGCCTGAGCAACGCGTTTGCGCATTTCGCTCACCATCCCTCATTCTCGAGGGTTGAGGAGGAAAAGCGGAAGCAAATGTGCGAATACTTTCCCTCCTCTTTCGCTACTGTTTTGGGGGTGAGTGAACAAATCAGACACGTCGCTCAGGAAGGCAGTTGCCGCCTTGGCGAGGACAAGTCCGCTTGTCGAAGCGTCAGCTCCAGCGACATTTCCTGTACAACTAAGCATTCACACGGTCAAACCGAGTTTTATAATTCGGGTTATCCTCCTGCACACTTGTGTTTCCGTCCTGTCCTCAACTGCCGACTCCCGTGAACGCCTCCCGCCCATCTCTCTTCCTGCAGCGTCTGTGTCGTCCAAGGACGGTATAATAATGGCTTGTGCGGGCGGGTGTGGCTTTAGAGTGACGGATCCACCCTCAACATTTCTTGGGGGATGAGGGCGGTGTCGTCACGGGTTATGACATCTGAACATTCATACCTACACCTCTCTTTAATTATCGTCTTACACGCACGTCATTTATAGAACGTATCGGTGTCCACCAATGAAATGCAACGACCACCACGACGTCACGCTGGTGCTTTGTCATGTATATTAAATGCGAAGCATTTCACAGCGAACCCATGCCGTTATGAGCGTTTTTATCTACGTATCTATATATCTATCTAGCCGCCTACGTCTCGGTGCTCTCGTGATCGCATCCTTAACTTGGTGTAGACAAAAATTCGCATGGGAGGTAAGGGGCTCTAACGAATATGACTGTCTGGTCATAACATGAATAACGCAAAAATCCTGTCGCGTACGTCGTCAAATCATTTCCGCCAGACACGTGTGGCGCATACCCGTTTACCACGGGGCGCGGTGTACGGGTGTGCATCACAGGCGACTGACAGTTTACATCTACCCAGGAACAGCGAGAACAGCCACTGGTAATTTAAATGCGAGATCTTTAACAAAAACCGACATCGTCAGCGCTGACCGCAAGCATGCAAAGAATAAAAATTAGAATCCAAGCATGAATCGAACCTCATTATTCTGCGTGGCATTCAGGTATACTACCACAGACCCACGCCAGGTTTTGCTAGGCATGCAATCTATTCCTGGCAACAAAAATATTCTGCGTACTTCAAATATTACATTGTTACAGGGTTTACATTCACGAGTTTCACCGAATGTTTACTACCTTTATTTTGTCATCAAGTTACGAGCCGATGAGGCGTGACAAAGATTTTAGACCAGTTTGTGCAGGTGGCCTCGGGTTGGTGCACCTCTTTATTAAACAATTGTTGTCTCGTTTTTTCTATTTTCGGGACTGTGCTCATCCACTGCTCTTAACATTTTTACAAGTGAATCTCGTCGATGTTTTATCAAGTTTAGTGGTGTCTGCTAATTGTGCCCCGCCTCCCTATTTACAAGGATTCGTGCGTGAAGTCTATGAATCAGTGCGTCTTTGACAGTCATGTACTCTAATTACTTTTTATTGTCCAGTTCAAGAAAATATCTATATAATGCCATATTAGATATGTTATTTGCTGCACTATTGTACCGCTCACTATTTGTTGGATTGCCTCGACATGACGTGCTTTAGCGTGTGAAGAAAATACCTATTTCACCAATATCCAAGACATTCTTGTACAAAGTGCATACCCTGACGCTGCTTGTGAAGACTTGGTTAGGCAGCAAAGGCATCTTTGTATCTTCAGTTAACTGTCGCCTCTGTGAAGTTCCCGAAACCATAGAACATTGCTTCTCAGCTGTAAAGACACCGTACTCTTTTGGGACGTTCTACAAAGGGCTTTTAAAAACATCTCAAATTTTAATTCTTCTAGCATACGTTATCTCGTGCCACCCAAAAGCCATTCTATGCCTGTTGACATGTTCTTACTAATGGGTATGCACAGTTTATGGAAAACTGGCATGTTAGACAGGCACCCGGAACACATGGTATCATCGCGGTTTCATTTCATTCAAATGCCTCTTCAGCTAAAAGACTATTATCAACAATTAGAGTTTCAAGCAGACTGGTACCCAGTCTTCACGATATGTACGCCTTTAATACCCTTGTTCGACATTGAGTTATTTTATACTTCTTTCTGTGTAACGCTTGCCGTACGCTTGTAGAGGCCGCCTGGAGTATTTTGTTCGCTATGAATGCTAATACACACATTTGCAAGAAATACCATGAAAGGAAGAGAAGAAGTGGCGCGTGGCCGAGTTGTTTAAAGCGGCGCGCTGTGGAGCAAGGGGCCGCGGGTTCGAATCCCGCTGGCGCACTTAGGAAATATTTTTTTTTTCTGATCGATTTTTCTTTCTCGGTTTTATTTATATATAACTACATATACATATCCAAAAAACGGCAGGAAGTGGAAGATGGAAGCTGCGATGAAAAAATCCGTAAAACAGGGGGTGGATGCTCGAGCCAACGTTTCGACAAGTGGACTTGTCTTTTTCAAGGCTGGAACTGATTTCCTTAGCTATCGTGTGTATATGCTTCGTGCCCTCTCCAAAAGAGGGGAGAAGGGGTGGGGGGGAGAGGCCACCGCGATGATTGGGTGAGTCATAAGGAACGAAAAAAAAGGGGGGGGAGGACGGGAGGGTGTACGTTTCACTGAATGATTGTCAAGGGAAGCACGCGGCATTTTAACAATAGTAGGTTCGAAAGCTTAGAAGAAGGGATTAACTCTCATTCGTTTTCGTTGTGTATGTACCATATCGAATAGATTCGAGAGCCCCCTTAGAAACGTTAATGCCTGCTGGCTGGAGTGTATTGAACTTGTGAATAAGGTATGACTCTGTATATTTTCTGTCTCTTGGGGACCGGAAGTTTGACTGAAGTATGTAAAGTTTGAGATCTTCGAAGTTGTGACCTGCTACATTAAAATGCTGTGCCACTGCTATGGGTAACTTTTTCGCTGTGTCCGCGCGATGCCCGTTTAATCTAACATTAACAGGTTGTCCCGTTTCGCCAATGTACCGTTTTTGACAATATGAACATTCGATCATGTAGATAACGTTTGAACTAGTGCAGGTGAAACTAGATTTTATATGATGGACGTAATCACTTCCGGTGCTTTTAACTATAACGTCATCTTGAAGGTGCTTACAAGTCTTACATCTCGGACGAGAACACGGTGTTATGTGGGCAGTAGAATGAGGGTTTACTTTTGCGTGCACTAACATGTCCTTAAAATTTTTATTGCGGCCAGACAGACCAGACGCAAAACTCACCCTCACAACAGTTCTGCCTAGGATCGCAAACAAACACCGATCTCTCATCGCACAATCACGCACACTCCTAGCTCATGCACGAGGATCACGTAAAGTTAACGAATTTCTTCTGGACATTGAACACGCCCACAAAAACGTTGATGTCATCCACCACGCGGAAATTCATCAGGACCCTGACATTATGCTCGCTCGGGACGGACTACACCCTAACTTTTCAGGCGTCAATGTAATTTGCAGGAACATCAAGTACAGAATCAGGAATGAATTTAAACAAACGCAGCCAATGACACAATCTAATGGACCGTCCCACAAACCCGAACAACACGCTCCACATGCTACAAGCACTAGCTGCAACTCACGCCCCACCGTAGCTAAGACACAAGAAGCATCTACTCAGACGGTGGACGTGATAATAACACCAGTAACAGAACCCACACAAAAAGCAGAGGCAACAAGTTCACGCACTCCCCTAACAGAGACATCTGCGAACGCTAGCAAACCAACAGATACAGAAACACACATCGGGTCAGACCTCACCACTAACACAAAGAGTATTAAGAAAACACCCCCTGAAAATGTGCCCCGGAGGTCTGCCCGACTCCAGTAGAAATGACTAACAAACACCAAGGACAGGAAAGGCAACCGCAAATCTCCGTCTTTTCTCCAATTCCGTAAACTCGCCGCAAAACAAACAAACTACAGAATGCATTTGAAGAAATACTCTAGCTACATTAAAGAAAACAAAATTCCGAAAGGTCTCAAAATTAAGGTCAGATGTGCTCTTGGTACCCTACCGCCTAAACTATTAGCGAAATGGAACAGCATTCTAGAAAGCGCGTCTTTGTCATTAATAGGTATTTTAAAAGAACATTGCGGAAATCAACTTGCTTTAATCACCAACCAACTTAATAGCGTTAACTTATCTGAAGAGGAAACTGAAGAACTTGCCCAGTTTGTAGAACGTAGACAAGATAAATTGCTGATCAAGGAAAAGCGCAAAGAAAATCATGCTACGAACTCTGCCCTCAATAATTCGATGAACACGGTAGAAAGCCCCGCAATCCCAGCCCAACACCCAGAACGCCGCAGCGAAGTGGTAGACATATCACAAAGCTTAAGTCCAGTCGATATAGATCTGCTCAAGCGCGGCCTTACATTTTGTCCGACAAACAATGCAGTGAACGAGTACGAGCTCCACAAAGATATAACTGAGTTTTCAAGACGTTTGCGCATCAAGGAATTCTTTTTTGATAAGGCGGATACGGAAGACGTAAGCAATGACTGTTTGCGTCCGCCAAGCACTTGGACACCAGATACAGAACAATGCCAAGAGTTAGATCAATATATAAAACTAGTCTCAAGGGAAATTCTGAGCACAGCTAAACGGAGTCGAAAGCCGAAGAACTTAACTTACGCAGAACAGGAGGTCTTGAAAGAACTTTCAAACAGAAAAGACATTGTGATAAAACCAGCGGATAAAGGAGGTAGTATAGTAATCTGGCCTATAGAAAAATATAAAAACGAAGCTATCAGACAACTCAGCAACGTTACGCACTATCGAAAATTAGCCACGGACCCGACTCAAGAATATAGTAATAGCATACAACATACGATCACGGATTTTCTAGCTAGGGAATTAATCACACACTCTGAGCACCGCTTCCTGATGCCTAAAAACAAGCAAGCAGGCCGCTTCTACCTTCTTCCGAAGATCCATAAGGTGTCCATAGATGAACTGCTTATCGCGCAAATCCCGGGCAGGCCTATAGTATCTAACAACAATACACCTACTGAGTCGCTATCAACATTTCTAAATCATCATTTATCTAAAATACCATCTAACCTACCGTCTTTTGTTCAAGATACACCTCATTTCCTTCGAATAATAGATTCTATTAACGAAACACAAACACTCTCTGATCAGGCCATTCTGGTAACATTAGATGTCTGCTCCTTGTATACGAATATACCTATCGATGAAGGGATTGAAGCGGTCTCAAAATCACTCATAGAAAGCAAGCAAGCACATAATGCTGAAGTTTACCTATCGTTACTTAAACTAGTCCTGACGCTAAATTATTTTGAATTTGATTCGTCCTACTACCTGCAAACTTTCGGCACTAGCATGGGAACCCCTTTTGCGCCAACATACGCCAACATTTTTATGGGACACTTAGAATCGGAACTGTTGGAGTCATGTCCAGTGAAGCATTCCACCTATCTCCGTTACATAGACGACATATTTATCATATGGGAACATGGCGTAAGTACACTAAACGCATTCATTGACCACTGTAACAAGTTTCACTCTAGTATTAAATTCACCATGCACCATTCTCCCAGTGAAATTAACTTCCTAGACACGACGGTATCTATTGAAGCAGGAAAATTAAAGACGACGCTTTACAGAAAACCAACAGACAGCCAGCAATACCTAGATTACACTAGTCATCACCCGCGACACTGCAAACAAGGGATATTTGTAGGACAGGCGAGGCGTATAAGAAGGATCTGTAGCGATGACAACGACTACGTTCACCACTTAAGCAACCTAAAGGAAACATTAGTTAAAAGAAATTACCCGCATGATGCTCTAACAAGGCCTTCAACGAAGCATGTCAACTAGATAGGAAATCATCACTAGCTCAAAGGGCCCCCGTAGCACAGCCTAACCAGCCGCCAGCATTTATAACCAAATACTCAAATGCGCTACCAAACATAAATAATATCCTCCGTAAGTATTACCCAATACTGGCAAGTAACGAGCGCCTTAGAAAAGCGTTTCCCGGAGTACCAAAGGTCGTGTATCGCCGCAATAAAAATTTTAAGGACATGTTAGTGCACGCAAAAGTAAACCCTCATTCTACTGCCCACATAACACCGTGTTCTCGTCCGAGATGTAAGACTTGTAAGCACCTTCAAGATGACGTTATAGTTAAAAGCACCGGAAGTGATTACGTCCATCATATAAAATCTAGTTTCACCTGCACTAGTTCAAACGTTATCTACATGATCGAATGTTCATATTGTCAAAAACGGTACATTGGCGAAACGGGACAACCTGTTAATATTAGATTAAACGGGCATCCCGCGGACACAGCGAAAAAGTTACCCAAAGCAGTGGCACAGCATTTTAATGTAGCAGGTCACAACTTCGAAGATCTCAAACTTTACATACTTCAGTCAAACTTCCGGTCCCCAAGAGACAGAAAATATACATAGTCATACCTTATTCACAAGTTCAATACCCTCCAGCCAGCAGGCATTAACGTTTCTAAGGGGGCTCTCGAATCTATTCGATATGGTACATACACAACGAAAACGAATGAGAGTTAATCCCTTCTTCTAAGCTTTCGAACCTACTATTGTTAAAATGCCACGTGCTTCCCTTGACAATCATTCAGTGAAACGTACACCCTCCCGTCCTCCCCCCCCCCCTTTTTTTTCGTTCCTTATGACTCAACCAATCATCGCGGTGGCCTCTCCCCCCCACACCTTCTCCCCTCTTTTGGAGAGGGCACGAAGCATATACACACGATAGCTAAGGAAATCAGTTCCAGCCTTGAAAAAGACACGTCCACTTGTCGAAACGTTGGCTCGAGCATCCACCCCCTGTTTTACGGATTTTTTCATTACATATACATATCTACGACGTGACGGCGACGGCAAAAAGCAGCCGAGAGTGTCCATTTATTTGTTATCGCAATACAACAAATTCACAGCCCAGCTCTCTCCCCCTAACGGCAGAATGTCCTTACCTTTCGCCACTGTTTATTTTGGTCCCTTCTCTCTAGTTTTCTGCCACCAATACTCTAATCGTCTCTTTCTTATTTCTATCGCGGACGTGTTTAGGTTTCATTGTTGTCCCTAAAACCCAAGGCTTCATCAAGGCTGGTGCCCAAACATACACCTGGGTGGATATATCCGCATTCAATGAGAATATATACTTCCATGTAGCCAGAGCTTCTGGCGGTGACAGCATGAAAGACTTACCTTGCGCCGCTTTTTCGTTTTCGCGAACGCGCCTCACTGGCGTTTCGCTGAAGCTCTTCGGCCGGCGTTGCGACAACCCGTCCGGAACGCGGAACGAAGCGCGTGATAAACGCCCTGACACACTAAAGAAACGTCCGCGCGAACTTTGGATGCCTTCCGGGAAATGTGTAAACAGTTTTCTGCGGCGCTTACGCACCTCCGAGACAGTGGCGTGACCTGGGTGAGCTTGAAGGTCAGATACACGGAACCAGGCGTTGTTTGGCTTTTGTACCTGGAGGACAGGGGCGTAGCCAGGGGAGGGGGGCTTATGGGGCTTCAGCCCCCCCCCCCCGAAATTTTTCGTCCTCTCCATACACCAACAACCAGCCTGATTATCATTTATTCGATTATTTATCTTTTTCTGACCCTCAAAATGTTCGCAGAAGCAATTTTGATATCGGGCTGTACACAGATGGGTCAAAGGTGTATGATGACACAAAACATCAACTGATAGCTTCTCCTTGGATTCCTCCGTCATGATATATCTTTAAGTTTATGAACGATTTTAGGCAGAAACGAAGGTTTACGTGGCTTGGCTGGACAGGTACCGATGGCTTAGCTACTCAGCGCTTCAAGAGGGTGCGATTTGTCGAGTGTGTGTCCTTTTTAGCAGAAGTGAGATTGGCAAGGGCCAACATGCGCGCACTAAGGCGCTCGTATCCAAGCCATTTCAAAAGTGGAAGCACGCCCTCGAAGTCTTCGGTGCACATGAATTCACTAAATATCACACTGACGCTCATCTGGTAGCCGATAGTTTTCTTCAAACCTTCTCAGGATGTGTGCCCAGTGTTGTTGATCAACTGGACCATGGCAGGCAAGTTCAAATAAGAGAGACCCGAAGGAAGTTACAGCCTATTGTTGAGACAGTTCTTTTGCGGGCTGCAAGGTGTGGCTCTCCGTGGACATAGAGACAGTGGTCCCATGGATTCAAGCACAGCCTCCTCTACAAATACAGACAACATCAGAGCGATGCTTCGCATGCGCGCGGATTGTGGCGACACAGATATAAAAAGGCATTTGGAAAGTTGCCCAAATAACGCCTCATATTTTAGTCCAGATGTACAAAACCACATTATAGAAATCTCTGCTGCAATCATCAAGGAAAGCCTAGTAGCAAAAGTAAACGGTGCAGGCTGCTTTTCCGCACTTGCTGATGAAACGACGGATGTTGCTGGTATCGAGCAGCTTACTGTTTGTGCAAGGTACCTTAATAAGGACGCGAACGGAATCGAAGTGTTCTTAGCCTTTGTGCCAATTCACGACCAAATGGCCGGGCCCTCGCCGACACCGTCATAAGGCTCCTTACAGAAATGGGAATTAACATGCAGCATCTCCGTGGTCAAGACTAGGATGTTGCAAGTTCGATGGCCGGCAAAACGAATGGTGTCCAAGCTGCTGTTCGTGAAAAATACCCAGCCGCACTCTATGTACTCACTGCGCGTGTCACTCCCTTAATCTAGTTGTGTGTGCGGCATGCTCCATCACAGACATTGGAAACTGTTTTGGGACTCTGAAGGCGACGTCAGTCTTTTTCCGTAAATCTTCTAGCCGCTCACACGTTTTGCGAAAAATGACAAGTTTGAGCTGTCCTGAGTCTACAAGGCGGCGCCTTTTGGGACTATGCGAAACGCGCTGGACCGAGAAGCACGATGCAGTGCTTTCATTTGTGAGCCTCTTTGAGCCGTTCATCGCAGCACTAGAAGCCTGCATGTGTTCCAAAAATTCAATGAGGAGGTCGCGCTGCAACGTGAGCCCCCCCCCCCCCCCCCCCCCCCCGAACAAAATTCCTGGCTACGCCACTGCTGGAGAAGTAGCGCTAGCGCTCTAAAAATGGGCAAATATTGACAGCAGTTCACAGTAGGCCGTCCCGGAAAACGAACAAGACTGTTTCACGCTCCAGAGTGCTTTTCTTTTCGTTTTTGAACGTTCCTTTTGATTTTTTAAATGATGCTATTAATTTATGTTCCTGATTGAAATCGAGAGTTCTTGTATTTTTCGCACTTTTGTATTGTATTTCGCTATTTTCCGTTCCTACTATCGTGGTCTACATTTATCCCCATTCTTGCTTGGCCAGAATAGGGCGTACGGTACTTGTCAGCAAATACAAAATGTTGCCTACTACGGGAGAGCGGTCAGCGGTCCCTAACGAAGAAAAGACCCAATAAACTTTAGCAGACTCTCTAATCCTGGCTGACTGCATGGGCCACCACGCCTTTTTATGTTCCCAGCTGACCTTCCACGTAGAGCCGCTGTTACACAACCTGTGAAACAAATATTGCCGATTACTGGCTAAGAGGCGCAGTCAAGTTGTTTTCTATAATAGCGATGACTGCGCTAAATTACTTTTATTTTACGATCGGTCACCTACAGTTTCGCGCACAGGACTTCCAAGCAACATTCGCCGCTCCGATGCACGTCGCGTCGCTGCCCGCAGCTTGACACGATATTCAACCTGTCGCTGCAAGGCAATGGATGTAAAGCTGCATTCACTAGCCTCCCCGTAAAAGCACGACCTCATACACTTAGTAACGCAATTTCGAAGTTGTATAATGTTACACTCACACTTGCACCACTTACAAGACGTAAACTAATCCAACTTATCAGTTATGAACGTTGTAGAACCAACTATTTATTTACATTAATGTTGTCCCAAAATGACGTACGCCAGGCGACGCCGACAATACAGTGACGTCATCTGGCAGTGCCAACACCGCTGCGCGCTGCATGAAGCCAAAAGTTTGGTGTGACGGTGTTGCCCCCCACCGTGATAATTTATTAGCTTAGCGTATAATAAAGTGGTGCTGTACTAAGCTCTACGACGCGGGCCCTATTCCAGACCACAGCGACCCAATTGCCGTGGAAGAGAAATGCAAGAATACTCCTCCGCGTTCAGGAAACCCGGGTGCTAAGAATGAATCCGCAGTCCTACATCTTGACTCATAGTCGTGGCATGATTTTGCACACACCTCATAACTTATATTTAGCTGCGTTGCTTACAAGATATTAATGTCACAAAGACTCTCGTCCTTCGCCCAAGAAGGCTCGAAGGCCAAATCCATCTTCTCAGTATTCTTCTCAGTAAATTGTATTGACCGTCTCCCCCCCGCCCTTGTCCTAAGGCTTTGTGAACATAACGTCGTTTTGCATTCGACGTCATCATGTGAGGTCTAAGTGATGCCGTGGCCATGGCAGTACGACGCCATTTCTGATCACGTGACTTCTCGGCTCGTGTTGACGCCGACGGTTACCTTTAGCGTTTGACGAGGCGTCTATGGATATTACATTACATATAAGAGAGCGTTCGCTTGTACTGGCCGACCACGCTTGCGGTTGCCACGAATTATAGGAACCGAGTGAGACTGTGTATGGCGACGCGTTGCCGATGCAGTTCGCGAGTATGCGTAATGACTAATGAGAAACAGTGTGGTAACTCGCAAAAAGTATCTTGCGCTGAATATTTCATAACGGCATATTTTAGCGGATCCTGATCCTGGACGTAGCGAATGCAGCTGAGCAATTGTGAAGCAAACATTTCGAAAAAAAAAATCACAGATGATTACGATACTCCCTAATGAGAATTCTGGGCGCAGCTTCATGTTGGGGCAACGCCAACTGTGTTTGAAGTTTTGGCTATCCGCAGCCGTAGCAGTGTAACACTAGTTATATATTAAGTATTATATATGTAACCTAGTTACATATATAAGTACGGAGCGCTTTAGGGGCCCGGCATAACAACGTATAAAAATTGAAAAAGAAAGGGGGAAAGAGAGCGATAACTAAAAAGAGAGGAAGCAATGGGAAACATAGGAAGAAAAATAGAAACAGCAAGAAAGAGAAATAATTAGATAAAGAGAGAGGAAGAAATAAATGGAAATAAAGGGAGAAAAAACGGGGAAAAGAAAAAAATGAAAGAAAGAGAGTAGGAAAGAAAGAGAAAACCGAAGAGAAACAAAAAAGGCTACGCAGCTCCGCACTTCTTTCAGGCTTGGCACCCCTAGTGCGAAGCATCTTTTTTTAGCGACTGCTTTACGGCGCATCTCCCAAGCTCATTCATCGCGTCGCAATGACATTGAGCCGCCGGAGCTCAAGTGTGGCAGGCGTGATGACACTCTACGTGATTCGCTGAGGAGAGGTGTCGCACATGCGCCCCCTCCCTCGGAGCCTCGCTGCTACGACACCGCGTGACCAGCCGAATGTTTGATGAAACACTGTGTACATAGTCTTTACAAAACCAAGCTACGGATACCTTTCGCGCGTGATAACTCTTCACAAGAGTTAAACGTAAGCTATTTATTTCCCCTGGGACTCATTTGGCACTCATCTGCCGTTTTTAAATTAGCTAGGGTGCATTAATTATGCCGTAAAGGAAAATGAACTATAGTCGGATACAACTTGAGAAGGCAGTGGCATTTCCTCCTCGAAGGCGGATGAACACAAGCCTGCACCAATGGGCGCGCACTCGGGACTGACGTCATGAGAGGGACGGCCGGTGGCTTCGCCTTCGGAGAACGTCGGCGCTTGCATGAGCGGGACTATTTCTTTAGTCGCGGAGGCGATCGGCTGCCGCGCTTCGGTGGTCTGGGCGGGGCTTCTCCTGCCTTCAAAAGTTCTATCCGACTATAGAGTGAATGAAGTTTGAAGGCTGTGGGTTCGGTGCCCTCCTGCAGCGAGCTCATTTTTCATCCACTTGAATACCACACTATTCTAATACTACGCCAGTGAAAATCGCCACGCCGAATCTCCTATGCGAGCTGTCTTAGCGATGCGTAACGCTAGAAAAAAATCTTCAATTCAAAAGTTGTAGCGCTTGTTCAGAAACAGAATTTTTCAATCTATGCTAAGATAGCTCCCCTGCTTAATTTTTTTCCAGTCTTTCTTTAAAGCGAACGAATTTTAAACAATACCACGGACTTCCGCCTGCGGCGCGGCAAATTTAGTGCCCTCAAATATAGGCTTTAGGAAGCGCCAAGCAGCCATTCATAGTTCGTTCAGCTTACATTTGAGGCCATAAAAAGCGCCGCACGTTCGGCGGCAGTCACGTGGTACTTCTTAATTAAAAATTCGCGCGATTTAAAGAAAGGCCGGAAAAAAATTAAGCAGGCAAGTTATCTTACCATAGGTTGAAAAATTGGATGTTTCTCAACAAGCACTACAACTTTTTCTGATGAATATTTTTGTCTCAAGTTACTAATTAAAATGTTAATCAGGCAATCTGTTAATTGTCGAGCTTGGCGGATTGCAAAAATATTCTGACGTGCTCTATACGGTTGAGAATACTGCGGTAATTCAAGACGCGTAGCGCCTATGTTTATTTTTTTTTATTACCTGGTGCTTTTTAGCTGAAACAACCTGTATATAACCATATGAGTCGTGTAATGGCACGCAGCGGCTAGCCGTTGCGTCGATGTGCTATGTGAAGCCGTTACCGATATTCCCTTATATCATACTAAGAGCCAGAGTCACTCCAGGCGAGCTGAAGGTACAAGCACACAGACACCTACCACCGCTATCCATGAGCATTCACGCTATGTATAGTCTAGTACTTTCTCACCATTGCTGAAGCATCTGCTGGGCAAAACGTTTTTTCTCACACCATCAAATAGCTAACTTAGAGCATATGCTCTGGCAATGCCCCTCGTTACTGGGCAGTGAACAAGCCGACCCAGCCAAGTGGAGCTCCGCCATCAGAAGCCCCAACAAGGGGGATCAGCTTTGGGCCGTCCAGAGAGCCCACGATGCGGCGGTCAGGCTAAGCCTGCCCGTCCCAACGTGGGAGAAGCCCACTGCTCGCTAGTCGCGTCTCGCAGGACTATATTTAATAAAGTTCCACCATCCATCCATCATCCTAACATAGCGCACGTGCCAAAGTAATGCAGTGCAGAAAGATCGGTACATTCTACAGCCTAAACCCTATCAGTATACGATTCAAGCAAAACGAAGTTTGCTTTTGCGAAAGGCCATCTCAAAAAGAGGATCCTCAACTAACATTTCTTCTGCCAAGACACGCGTCATAAACTTCAGACAAATACAAGCCAATCAATGGCAGGAAATCCAGGCGACCTTCTTCTAAACGATAACCTCGGCGCCAGGCAAATAATGACGAAACACAAGTCGATGTTTAATGAACGCAACATCCGGGCAAGTTAAGCACTCAAGTTTGGCCATTGCCATAAACGTAAAGCGGTGTTAGAAACAAAGGCAAAACACAAATCAAGAAGTGGATTATTAAACGGTATTCGAGTAAGCAGCGCCTGAATAAAGCGCGCGATGCAACATGCAACAACGCGAAGTGACCCATCTGTCTGTAGGCACTGCGTCATGCACGAACTTCACACCCTTTGAAAACGAACACACAATCGGGGAGCTTCCATGAAGGTCATACCACCATTACTTCACACGTACGCGCACTTTTTGGCCGTCGCGTTGGTGGGACAGGAGAATGCATCTGCGAAGGGACCGAAGTTTCTTGTCGCATCAGTGCACGTCCTAGAAAACTTCCTCTTGAAAGAGTCCGTCCGACAAGTGCCGTGACAGAAGGTGGCAAGAAAGACCTGCGCGGGACTGTATTCGCGCAAGCCTTCGAGGCGCAGGTCGGAGGCCTCGTCCTTAAAACGCAAATACGCCGTGTAAGCGACGTCTAACGCGGGCAGCCACGGGAACGTCCTCTCGGCCTCCAGAACATCGGAACACCAAGAGGCGTTCCAGAAAGACCACGTGACCGCAGATTCCGATGACGCCATTACCATGCCTCCGTTGAGGAGGTGCGCCATCATGGCCACAGCTCTGAAGATTCCTTCTGCGTAGATAAAGCCCAGGCCACTGTAGAACATCGCACTCGTCCCCTCGCCGTAGTAAAACGGGGGACTAAGGGCGGCGACGGAAATGGAAATCACGTTCAACAGGGGATTGTAGGCGGTCACAGTCTCCCCAGCAAACGCAAAGACCTTCGAAGCGGCGACGTAGTCCCCGATGGCCACTGCTGCTCGATTATCACGGTTGTACATTTGCAAGCGGCTCCATTCCCATTCGGCGTAAAAGCCACGTTCGCTGCCATTGTACGGCTCCCCGAAGTACTGCTCGAAGCCGCCCGGTCTTCCGAAGTCGTCCTCAGGCCAGATGACAGTGCACATACCTTCCACAACTGAGGAGAGTGCTCGCCTCGTCTCAGCGTTCAGCTTGGAATACCCGCGGAGTTTCTCTACTACGATAGATCGTATATTCTCCAGCCGATTGGTGATGGCAAATCGTGCTTCTGTCGACAACATCGCCTTGTTGACGGACGCCAGAAGGACGTTGTAGGTAGTGTCGACGTGGTAGAAGCAGACGAGACGCTGAAAGTACGCGCCTTCCGGAGCGCTGTCCACCGACAACCGCAGTACACTGCTGATGGTAGAGCCCACGGCTTGCACGAACCACCAGACCGTGTGGAAGAAAATGTCTTTGGCGGTGTTCGAGGCGAATATGGAATCTATAGCTTCAATGAGGCCGCCGTTCGTAGCCAAGAGTAGGTCCTTTGCGGTGATGTCTGAGGCACGAGTGCCGTACACTGATCGAAGCGCTCTGATCCAGTCCTTCGCGCTCAGATTTCTCACCAGCTTCGGCATGCTTCCGATCTCCACGAGCCTTGGCTGAGGGAGATCACTGTCGATCGCAGAGGTCAGCTCGTGAAATATCTGCCTCTGCACTCCGCTACTTCTTCTCGTCAAGAAGGTCGTGAAGGACTCCGAAGGAGGTCTGACTGCGAACACCGTATTGATGAAGAAGCCCGTGTAGATGGAATAGCCGTCCTGGTACCTGGATATTGTCTCGTGCGTGAAATGCCCGAGAAGCGATGGCGTGGATGGAGTCAGCAAGACGGCGCGATCTCGCTGAAGACGAGACGATGCCGCCACCGGGAGCAAGTGTACGTGGAACCACAGTGGTAGCGCCCACACGACGGACAGTTCCAGGACCACCTGCAGGGCTCTGCCGTAGTCAACGATTTCCTCCGGTTCGCCAGCCGTGGGCCACGCGAAGCTTCGTTCACTTACAAAGGCCGTCAGCATCCTCACGGTGTTCTCTCCGTCGGAAGTGCTCGACATGCACTGGCGCATCATACTGAGCGGCCTGTTGATCACCGCCTGCTGGTCGTAGTCACCGAGGCTCAACTTATTGACGGTCGCGAACCAACGAAGAATGGCTTGCCCCCTGACCGAGCTGTTGGCGTGTCGAAAGTCGTTCGACCAACCACTGCACACGAAGCAGCCGAAACATTCGCAAGGCGACGCGTTGTGGTCGGTGTAGATGCCCAGCGTGTGAACGTGCTCGATACAGTCTGCCGTGCCACACAAGTCAGCCTCTCGGCCGCCTGTCTTGTACATACGGTACAGAGCGAACAGCACTAGTGCCAGAATGACTGCCATGAGTGCAACAGCTCCTGCGAATTCTGTTCCGTCAAACCACGGACGGGTGACGCTCAGTTGCTCTTTCTTGGGAGACATTTGGAGGAGGTCTTCAAGGCGTGGCTGCTGCTCGCGACGTAGGGAGAGAGTGGACAATCGAAATCTTAGCACGGTTCGACTGAATGCTTATACGATGAAACGTTGGGACGTTGCCCTTCCTGCTTCCATGTGTTGAACTTCTGCGTAAACACCGGCTTTCCACGGAGAAGCTTTGGAGAAAAATATTTCAAGTTTCAATTTTATAAGAACAAGACACTGCTTCAAAACAAGCAGGGGAGGTTCCACTTCAAACGCCGACCGTCGTATGGTTAAGAGGCAACAACTACCGGCGTTTTCTTCCGATTATTATTGGTGTATGGCCTTGTGTTTTAAATGGTAGTATACGTTTTAGATTTCGTAATACAAACTCATTTTTAGTGCCAGCAAGTCATTTTTTCATGATGCTGCTCGTGGAGTTACGCTGATGTATTGCTGTGAAGTTCAACACATGACGAAAGTGCAATGCCTGTATTCCTAAGCTAGAGTTTACTTTACCATATTATCAATCACGAGAGTTATTTAGCTGGGCGGAAGGGCCAGGCAGGTGCAGAAGCGCTGTCACAGCGCAAGCCGGAGGAAATGGAATTAGAGCCCGTTGTAAACTGTCTTAGGGCGCCCAGTTGAAGTAAAATTGCGAAGGGCCCACTATTACAATTCATTCGACCAATCAAGCACCCGCTATGCACCTGTAAGGCAGAGTGTGCATCGACGTAAATGCACACTTTTCGATGTTCTGGATGACGATGACGATGAAGATGAACTATGTGAGCGTGAAACGGCGCGCAGAGACGGGACAACGAAATGAAGCATACCCTATAGCACAGGCCTCTGCTCTTCATTCCGGTCTTGCGCACGTTTTGAGACCCTACTACAATCATATAGCTGAAGCATTTGTAATCGATAGGCAGCTTTCAACCATCCACTGCTCACACGATTTGCATGTCGTGATGCCTTGTCCTATTATACGTTTCTTCCACGGAATATTACAACTGTTGACGTGACTTCTTGCCCGCCGGCAGGCCTTTATAGGGTTTCTTTCTGAAGGAGTCTCGAGCACTGTTGTGGCACTATGGCAGAACGGTTACCTGCCACGCAGATTGCGTGCGTTCAGTTAAGCCTTGATGCCTGTTTCTTTTTTTTTTCTTTTTTCATTGTGCGCGTTAGCTGCGACGGTCACTGGCGGCGGCACTACCACCAGTTGCAAGGGCTATAGCAACAAATTAGGATGCCTTAACAACAAATTAGAATGGCATACGAAACAAGGCTTACAGGTTTAGGAGGAATATGAATGGTAGTAAGCATCAGCTTCTTATGTAAGCTCGTGTGCTACGGCGCGGGTAGACACATAGGAAGAGAGACTCGATGGCCACGACAAGCCGCTTGTAGAATGGAGGCTATGACAGGCGGCTCTCGCGAGCAGAGAGTTTTAGGTCGCATAAAGCGTAAGGTGGATAGCACACACAGCGTCCCTCCCTATTGGTGCTCGTACAGACTGGCTATAGAATGATGTCAGGGTATCACATTCAGTGCCACACGACGCTGTCGGTGTGTGCGCGAAAACTTAAAGCGACACTAAAGAGGAAAACAATCTTTCTCTTATAAGTAAATTACTCTTGCGCAATTCCAAAATCACCACGCTTGCCGCGGGAAGACGGTCGGTAAGCAAGGAAACGCGCGAAAAGATAATGCGAGTGGTGACGCCACATAGAAATGCCTGCACCTAACGCCGTGACGTCATAGATTTTGACGGCGTCTGGTAGAGCCTACGTAGCTCCTAATCGATAGATGTGAAGAACGCTGACCTGTAAGGGAGCCGTGGACTTATTATGCCAAGTTAAAAGGAAATTTTGTTGAGCCAATGTCACCAAAATACGACATATACACTTCGAAATCCGTGACGTCACGCGCGGCGATTTGGGTGCGAAATTTAAAAAGGGAACTTTGACCATGATTTTTTTCCTCCAATGATAAACTTATGACGTTGAAATTAACGACATTACAGTTCTAAGAATAGCCTTTATGAATCGAAACAGATTCACTCCTTCACTTTAGTGTCCCTTTAAAGCAGAGCCACTGCTGGTTGTGTGTGCGGCCACTTACACCATAGCCACCGCGTTTATCCAGAACAGATGCAGCTTTGCGGCATTGCTTTACGGTATCACAATCGCTTAAACACGGTCGCGGTAAGCCACACACTTTTACCCCGGTCTTAGGGTCTTTACGCTACGTATATCGCGCCAGTTATAGCAAACTCATTCACATGCCCATGGCCAGTGAGATTGCGCGCAGGCGGGTTTCTCTCCGGCCGTCGCAATCGCCGCGCTCCCCAGCAAAACAGCAGTACGGCGCCTCGCACACCCAGCTACCGCGAGTGGGCGCGTTTAGTGAGGATTCCGATGGTAGCGGAGACCGTGGCAGAAAGCAGAGCGTACGGCATACCAGCGTGCACGTTGGCACTTTTTCGCACTTACGACCACTGCAGAAAACAAGTGTCGTGGTCTACATTTGTTAAAATCGCTGAGTGGGCGAGTTCGTGATTCATGATACTTGGAAATACGAGCGCGTAACTTATACAGGGACTTAGGAAGACAAGGTCTACAGCAGCAAAAACACCAGAATGCGCAGGGGAGCTAGAAAGCGATCCACATGCTCACCAGTTCAGTAACCTTGCGTCGGCTAAAGCCCAATCTACCACGTCCCGAAGTCAACTGCAGTGTGGCACGGGTAACTGTGGAGCGCCGAGGCTGAGCGGCGGCCTCCCTCACTGGCGTCCTTGCGGTACTCGCTGGTCCCTTCGAGGTGTACGGAGCAATGTCACTCGTCACGGCGACAGCACTGCAGTTGTAGGGAGCTGCATGGAGCGGATGACGATTATTTAAAAAGTCACAGTGTCGCCGCAAGGGCGAATAAATGAATACGAAATCAATAAATTGGAATGTCACACGAAGAAAGCCAATCAGCTCGAAACTTACAGTGCGACGGACGCACGAAAAGAACAGGCGCAGCCATCCACCGACACAGCGGCACGCACAGGCATGCACCGAGAACCAAAGCCGGGCGAGCAATTGAGAAGACGATGCGCACGGGGCCCGATTACGCTATCGCTTCTACTCTTCAAGGCGAAGCTCAAGCGTCCACCAAGTTTTTTTTTTATTTTGCTGTCAACCATACAACACCTACAACAGTAACGAAATACAACGAAATACGACGAAATTTTGACGAAATACAACGTTCGCTTGAGCTGTAATTGTTCAAAGCGCGAACACGTGACCTGCCGGGTCCGCCAATAAGTTTTCCGCGGACGCCGCCTACGGTACAGGCTAGCCGAACGCAGCTGCGCTGTAAAAAAGTAGCGCTAACGCGGGACAAAGCAACGAGGAGCCTTGCATCGCCTTTAATTGCATTCTGCATCCGTAAGCTCCCATTTCATTAAAATAAAACCTTTCCCGCCTGAAGCTCACTCACCGTTCACCGGGCCCTCGTCGAGCGGTTTTCCGTCGGGGCCTCCGGTTCGCCTCCTCCCACCGGGCATCACAGCGGCATCCATGGCTTTGTCCACGTCCGATGTAAGGACGGCGGGTCCTTCCTTCGCTGTCCTCGACATGGATGGCGCTTGAATCGGAGTTCCACCACAGGTCCCAGGACCTGCAGCGCTGCTCCGTTTCGGCCCACCAGGCTGCTCGGGAGCGCCAACAGTCCCATCGGTAGCGGTGACAGCGACGAATCGTGCTGTCACGGGTTTGTGATCACCGGGCGAATGAGGAGGCACGACTTTTGACGTGCGCTGGTGGCCCTGAACATCGTGACGTCGCGACGCCGAGGACAGGCCGTCGGACTCATTCGGCTTGAGCGGGACGGGGATCGTGCTCGACCGCCTTCGTCGCAGTCGTGGTGGGTTGGCAGCATCGTGGGCTGCTCGGAGGGAGTCGCTCGACTTCGAAGCCTTGTCCGAGTCGCGTTCGCTCGAATGAGCTACTCCGTCCGGCTTGACGTCGCTGGCAGCGCCACGCGGAGGTTCTTTCCGAAACGCCTCCTTGCTGTCGCTTGAGCGGCGTTGTCGAGAGGGCTTCTTGGACATTGCTGCAGCTCGGAGATCGTCGGACAAATTGACCACGGTTGATTGCTTCTTCTTCTTAAGGAACACGCAAAGCACGCGACGGAACGCGCTGAACGTGATTACGTTTTGTAGTTTTGTTTTGTCGCCTAGGCAAAACTGGCTCATACCCACAAGGGGGATCGGCCTCACCGTCACTTATAAAGGGAAATTTAAACGCTACGCAACATTAAAAAGAAAGAGAAGGTCAAAACGCGATGTAAATAAAAAGTGAAAGAAGTGGAAGGATTCGAAAATCTATGGATAAAAGATAGAAGAAACAATAAAAATAAACTGTTTCCAGTCGTCGGTAGCACTAGAAGCGTAATTTTCCGGGTGATTGAAAGAATTTTGATGTATTGAAGAAGTCTCTTGGGGAATGTGTTGTCATGTATCTAACGGTCATAACTGTTTGTGTCACTGCAGCGAAGACCAGCTTGCAGGAGATGACGGGAGCGTTCCGACTGTAATCCTTGGCATGTACATACACAACACCGGCCTAACGGCGCACATTTACCACAAATATACATAACAAATATTATGTCTTCAGGGCAAGTCTATGTTGCAAATAAAAAAAATGAATCGATGTAGCTCAGTAAGGATAGCACTGCGGCTTGCGTCACACTGATCGTCTCCAAATGACAAGAGGTTAGAGGTAGTAAAGGTTAACCGCAGTCTCCCAGTTGGCATTCCAACAAACATTTGGTGGATTAAGGCAAAGAGGTGGCATGAGAGAAAAAAGTTATCTGTCATTTCCGGTTAATTCCAAATTGCACAGTGGTTAATTATTGAGAAGCCAGATTTGTGAAGCTAATGATTTAAACGGGGAACTCTACAGCAAAAGCTTGTGAGGGTTACCTCGCATTGACGTGAAAGGCATTAGGTGGTGTCCGAAGCGAACTGCAAGTGTCGAACTCAACTCCTCATATCGTATGAGATATGTTTCATTGTACTTTTAAATAACAGGTGTTTGATTCTCTCTCCAGTGAGGTATTTGCATGTATATAACCACTAGTGCCGACTACGGGAGATCGGCCATCAATAAAACGGAAGCGCGCCCGAACAGGGGCACGCTGTGTTCTGTTGGCTAGACGCAGCCTATTCTTTTTGTTGGTTGACAGTTATGCGAATGAACTGTGTTGGCAACCCTGCAGAGCCTCAAAAATATTTTTATAATCAATGCACTTATGTCGGGCTCGCTGAAGAGAACGGTTGAGCGTCCGTCACTTGTTGGTTCGCGCCCTTTTTTCTGCTGCGCCATACACATAAATGGCGACAAAGCTAGAGCAACGTATATGCGGATGACATAGCATTTTTGGCTTAAGATAATGGCAACATATGCTATATAACCGATTACAAACGTTCATGTGTGCCATTGGAAATTGGTTACAGCTTATTCACTTGTCCTTTAATGTTTCATGGAGTGCTGTTATAAATTTCCCTTTACACAACACAGCAAATATCGCACTTACATGTAACTTTCAGAAAATGCCTCAGGTGGACACAGTAAAATATTTGGGGATAATTTATGATAATCACCTTCTTTGGCGTACACACATTGAATACATAACCGAGACAGGATTACATGCACGTGCTGTCCTACGTAGGCTCTCCTACGGTGCATCGGGGATGCGAAGAGACACACTAGTTCTGATATATGAAACGTATGTATGCCCAGTAGTATAATTCAAATGTGTTTTACATGCTGGTGCAGCAGCTTATCAATGGTGTCCTCTTGTACTTCTGGAAAGGAAGACACTACGGTTATGCCTTGGTTTAGCAAAATTTGTAGCCTACAGTGTCCCATACTTAAACACATGTTTGCCGTCTGATTTGTACATATTTCGATCATTTACCACACAAACATTTTTAGAGATGTATGATTATTCATCAAATTTTAAAAAAATAATTGCATGTATCCGGCTGCGTTCTTTTTTCAATCATATTGACCTCTATTTCATACCCCACAAGTGAGTTACATACAGGCACTTGTTGACACGTTAGATGCAGGATTCAGTAAAGTTCCCCTGCTTGATAATGCAAGAGTGAGCATTTAGATTATGTTTGACGATGAAGAGGCGTGCCAGCCATCACGCAGCACGGTTTCAAAAAGGAGGAACATCGTTACGCGAAGCACACCGAGTTAATATTTTTCCCAGTATCTTGTAGCAGGCACTACTCGTTTTTTCGTTAATGAGGTTTAGTAACAAGTCCCCATTATGCTTCTAACTCGACAAGTACTCACCTAATCATTAAAATCTCAATGAGGCATATGTAGGCGTGCTCAAATGACATCTAACTTCGCTGTTTTCGGCAACGTACTAATTACGTGCTCATTTCTTCCGGCTCATAAAGGAAGACCACGGAATATTAAGAATAACACGTAACTACGCTGCCACCCGCAAAGGGGGACGGGGTGTAGTCTTGACTTGCTACCTCACAGTGAGCCCCTTTGAGGGCGCTGCTTGCTGATGAGCGCTGCGGTCTAGTCACGTGGCAATTCTCAAATTTCGTGGGCTTTCTTCATTAGCAAAAACAAAAGCGAGCACAATTTGTACGTTGTTGAAAATAACGCATTTAGATGTCACTTGAACATGCCTACATATGCCTCGTTGACATTTTAGTGATTAGGTGGGTATTTGTCAAGTTAGACACATAATTAGCGCCAATTAACAAAACCAAAGTAACAAAAAAATATTTGTTGCTACTACAGTATACTCTGAACAATATTCTCTAGCTGTGCTTCGCGTAACGACGTTCTTTTTTTGTAATTGTCCTGCGTGATAGCTGAGACACCCTGTATATCGGAACCACGCCAACAATTTCGCTTACAATGTACTAAACGGTTTCCCACAAATTCATTGGGATGGGCTGAACATAAGAAATGTCATCGCTACAGATGCCTCACAAAAAGAAGACAAATCTGGCATTGGTATTTTCTGCGAGAATTTGAACTGGACACCTTGGTGAAGAGCTACCACTTCCTCATCCCTATTTGTGGCGGAATTTAGGGTGGTTATTATGACATAGCGAAAGCTCAGCTCATCCACCTCGAGAGTGGTCATAGTTAGATTCTTTATCTTTATGTTCAACGCTATATGCAAACAGTGGTTCTCATGTATCACGTGCTTTTCGGTCACTTAGTCCCTCTCACTTAACTCTAATTGCATTGACCTGGGCGCCTGGACATAAAAGAATGAAGATGAATAAAATGGCGAACACCTTGCTGAAAGCTGTTCGCCATTTTATTCTATCAACTGAATCTGCCACCTCATATTCGTTGATAGATTCAAAAGACGAGCCATAAGTCAAGACTCTCGCAACACTCTAATTACTCATCTATGAGTACCGAAGCCGTTTGTTCCCTTGGTGTAGAAATTTCTGCTCTACACGAGAAGAGGAAGTTATGTTTACAAAATCACTCTGCCCCGTCTGAATATAAAACTACATGTGCATAGAGTTGGTCTGGCTCCTTGCCCTGGGTGCCGGCTTTGTTTATTACAAAGTAAGCACAATTGCTGGTTCCCATTGCACAATTGCTGGTTCCCATTGCGCTCCGCTCTTTCGCCCAGGCACAGAAAAATAGAGGAGCAGCTGTCTTTGCATGTGTTGCTGTTACGTTCACGCCAAGGAGATGTACCCGTCTAAAGTGGCGCTGACTAAAGGCATTTCGTGGGATTGTGGGACAAAGCGGCACGCGCACTGCATAACTGGTGCTAGCATAGCATGCGATGCAATTTTTAATAAACGTTTCTTATTTATGGAAAGTATGGAAAGCTTTTGTAAATACAGTTTGTGCTTAAAGAATTAGTTGTAGAATGAGTAACCTTTTTGTGAGTGAAGTAAGCGAACACACTCAAAGCTTTGCGCTGACGCCTGTGCTGCCACCCCTCGACGTTTTTTCGGCGCAACTAGGGTCGCGTTGGGACTAGTTGAAATGGTTTCTGGCTGATGGTATGGCGAGTGACCATCTTTTGCTCGTGTGTGTGTTTGGGATATTTGCGCTAGTTTATTCGTCATGGAGCTTAATGTCTGGTGACATTTCGAGAGCGCAACACTGTTGTGGATTTTGCTCGTGAATGAAACTAACACTACGTGAACACGACGTCTTCGACTTTCTGCAAAACGCCAGTTTTCTTGCCGGACAAAATACGGCGCCTGCTTAAGCTTACAGATACGTAGCGACGAGCTGCGTTGCATTTGCAACTATATTTACTGCTTGTGAAGTGTACGACAGTCTAGCGTTGCTTGCGGCGTTCTTAACCCTGAAAAATCTCCTTGTTCACCGCATGTGCAATACGTGTTTGCTACGCGAGCAGACGGCCGAGTGTTGTCTCTCTAAAGACGTTGGTGTGTGCTTTTGCGCTATCAAAAGAAAAAATGATCTGTTTTTTCTTACTCGCCGTACGGAATTCTACCTGTATCGGGCGAAGTTTACTATTCTTGTTGCCGCCAGCATTCTCTCTTGCTGCCTATCACTACACCGTGCCACTGCACTTTTGCTGCTTGCAGGCCTTTCTGCAACAATACAAATTTCGCAAAAAAAAAACATTTGGGCGGAGTTTGCTGCCATGATACTGGTACTTCTCCCTCATTGGTTTTATATAACATTAATAACGGCTGGATGTTGAGGTCAGCGGTGATAGTGCAGCCCTATTTAGGGTTGCAGTATATGTAAATAAAGGAATCAGTAAACAGTGTGTTGTCAGTATTGACGAGCCATTGTACCACCTCCGCGCTTCATGCATTATTCGACCAAAGAGTCCTATCAAACGAGCACTTCGCATATGGACAGGGTATTCTAAACAGAAATATTTCATGCACATTTTTTGTTCTTTAAATATGCAAAGACTTCACCAAATTAAACGTTGCCGTAGGAGCACGTAAGTGCAGCCCTTATCAATCCGCATCAAGTAATGCGTGTGAGCTGTTTAGCATTCCTGAAGCTTCGCCGTTTATTTCACGTTCTGACTTTAATACTACTCGAGAGAAACGCCATGTCATTTGACTAACCGCAATATAGCCGTTTACTATACCGCCTGCACATAAACAGGCTGATTGCCACCTGGCTACCTATAACCAGAGTTTGCTGCAACTTTAGGAAATAATATTTTGTGCATGTTTTTTTTCTTCATGGTAAGTCTATGATGATTTTCACATGTTTGTGGATACCGCCGATAATCTTGTTGTCCGCCATGATGCAAAAACAAAGAAGGCAAGTGAATTTCGGCAAGTACAGAATTTGTGTATGTGTTACATATCTGAATGGATCGATTTTTGTGACAAACTGCACAGGTACGAAGCAGCGAGTAAATGTATCGTGGCATTTAGCTGCGCTGGCACGGACTAGATGACATGGCTGCGCTGGCCCGTGTCTGTGCCAACACCCAGGCTGCAATAAATTCTTCATGTTTTCATTGGAGAGATTGCTGCTGGTATTAAAAAGCAAACTTGGAAGGCCTCAGGGCTACTAAGAGCATATTTTGCTCATTGACATCTGTAGCAAGCGGTAGCTTCAACTGCCACAAATATACTGCCTGGTTGAGGCGACACAGACTTCGATGACGACGACGACGACGACGTCGTCGTCGTCTGTGCTAAAATCAGCTGTATTGGGGAGATACACCATGTTAAGAGCACCAGTCACATCGATTGTAATACGGTTTGCCACGTAACCTATGTCCTCACCCACCATTTGTTTTCACATGTCAATTTAAGTAGACCTTCTAAAATGCAAACGCCGCTACGACGTCTACGATTCATAAATATATATTCGTTTTGGCATGTGAAAACACATACTTCCATTTCTTTTTGCGGCAGCGAGATGCTTCACATCATATCCCTGTGGTGACAACTGAGGGCGCTAGCTTGATGGAAGCAACAGCCCCATGCAGCTCGAGTCATTGACGATCACAGATAATGACTTTGTTTCTGCCCTGGTGGCGGTGATTGCCCTGTGCCAAGAATTCGACATTGTTTTATTGCGAAAGCAATTATATGGACAGTGTCGACGGGTTTCTGCCGCCGCCGTTACCGTCGCCGTGATGTCTTTCCGGTATGAAGTCCAAATTGACAAGATTTCCCCGCGCATTGTATGTTCTACAGCGGGTAAAAGCGCGCGAGCGGGGGCGACGAACACGGCAGAAACAGAGATTCGAGCCGGCCCATTTCCGTCGCTCGGAGGGTGCATGCGATAACATCACCTCACTCGGGAGGCCTGCCGTCGAAGCAGAGAAGAAACGGCCCGCCCGTCTTTAACGACCATGAAAATACGCGAGGTGGGGGGCGGGGGTGTTGTCGACGCGCGAGCAGCCACTTTGAACTTTCAATCTAAGGGCGCGGTCGCGATCGCTGCCGCTCGCCCTATCTCGACAGCCATCACAGCGGGCAGCTCGTATACCCTTCTCGTGCTGCGCTCTCAACGCGAAGTGACTATGCGGATGGCATCTCTCCCTGTGGCGGCTGTATTATCTTACACCAGCGTTTTGTAGTTACGCCAAATCGGATACAAAACGCTTAGCCGCCAGCCTCACTTCGTGTAACACTACAATTTGTTGCTATCGCATTTATTGCTTCAGGCCTTGCGGCGAAACTGTGACTTTTCTTCAGCAAAGGACGCAGAAAGCCCTTGATGTGTTGTACGGCACGGTTAGTGTGGAGCGGTGTGAGGCCTACTCTAGTACTCGCATACACGTTGCTGCAATGAAAGAAGAAGAATAAAACATTTCTTTTTGTTTAAATTTTCTCCATATTCTGTGTTACAAGCACCCAAGCAGCGCTCTGCCAAGCAGCTCTGGCCATGTTTTGAGCGCGTGAAAACAATGTGCGAGATAAATATTCATCTCCACTTGGAGTACCTACATATATGAAGGGCTAAACAGTCGATCCCTTGGGGAGTAGCTGGAAGCATGAGCAGTTTCTCCTGAGCGTAACTGCAAAACGAGCGTGTAACAGCAAAAATCTAACAGTTGGTCCTTCAGGAGCAACAGGTGAGAGTAACATTTCATATTTGGGGAGCAACGGATGGGACTAACATTTCATCCTCCAAGCAAAACGAGCGTGTAACGGCAAAAGACCAACAGTTGGTCCTTCAGGAGCAATAGCTAAAAGTAACATTTCATACTTAGGGAGCAACGGCGGGGACTAACTTCGCTCACTCTGGTAGCGGCAGCGGTGGCAAGCGGTCACGGAGTAACGACGTTCTACTGATACTTGCAGGCCCGCCATGTTAACCGAGCTGCTAGCTTCAACGTGGGACACGCCCTGTGGAGCGGTCTGTTGATTTCCGCACGTCTCGTACACCGCCAAAGGATCCGGAGTTCGCACGCTTCGTCTGTTCATGTGTCCTGGCTGCCTTCTGCTGTCTACCACCGCCATCTGTAGTCGCTGGACGCAATCTTCTGGACACTATGATCTTGATCTTGTGGGCGTGAAAACGGATCTACTTCGCTCACTCTGGTAGCGGCAGCGGTGGCAAGCGGTCACGGAATAACGACGTTCTACTGATACTTGCAAGTTGGTTGCATACCTTATACATTTCGTAAGGTAGGCGTGTAGACTGCCACTGCTGCTACCATAAGTGCTATTCAAAGTGCGTGTGCTTTCTTTGTATTGTTGGTTCGCTGTCGGGCTGCGACACCAGTCACTGTCGTACTGCATTTTGGCCAGCTTTTTGTTGACATAAGATGTCAAAAGAGATCAGAGCACTGTTTGACGACCTAAAGCGTGAGCTGCGGGCTGAGTTTAAAGATTTTAAGGACAGCATTCAGCGAGATTTTCGCAAAGAATTGAGAGATATCACGACTTCCCTGGCTCATGCGAACAAAGAATACGAGGAAATCAAAGGGGAAAACACAGAACTTAAAGAAGCAAACACCAAGCTTCATGAACTGTGCTCCGATCTCCTACAGCAGGCAAAAGACCACGAATGTTGAATACTTCAGGCTGAGCAGTACTCTCGGAAAGCCAACGTAGAAATTAAAGGTATACCGTACAGTACCTCTGTGGACCTAACTGAAGTGGTCAACAAAATTGGTGAACATATTAGGGTTCCACTCATCGCAAGTGATATTGCACGTGCTCACTGGATTCCGACAGCCAAGAACGCGACTAAAAAGAATGTGGTAGTGCAGTTCCTGGATAGGCAAAAGTGAGATAGCTTTTTGAAGAGTGCACGCACGACAACGTTGAATTGTTCTGACGTCGGCATCGATGCTCGATCAACCTTGTTCGTGAACGAGCACCTGTGTCCCGAACTGCAGCGATTACTTGGTCGAGCTACAGCGCGTAGGCATGAGGTAAACTGGAAGTATGTCTGGGTGCGCGATGGCAAAATCTTTGCAAGACAGGCAGATGGCTCACCAAGAATCAGGATTCAGAGTGGAGAGGACGTAGATAAGATGGTCAGCTCTTCATGAGTACTACAGAATGAACTTAGTGATGTGGGTGAGTCGTATTCTTGCTGTAATGTCGGAATGAAACGGGAAAGTCCATTGTGTTCTAATCCATCTTCTTTTTTCTTACTCCTCTCGGGCTATAAAACAGTGAAGTGTACGATATTATATTTTAGTAGAGCTTTCATGGGCCTTTTTTCCATTTTGTTACTCAAAAGGTGCTTGAATGGAAACCTAGCCAGTAACTTTTATATACAAGAAAGGCTTGATAAAGCACGAAATGTCACTGTAATGCAAAATGACATAAAGCATTACCACTTGTGTAGTTCGCTGTTGTTCAGAAATTTTAGTAATGCCTGCAGATAATACCATTTCTTCAGCTGGTTCACCTGCAGCATCCGCAAGCTTTATTCATGCTGCAGTCTTTATTACCCCATGACATGCATAACATCGTACCTCAGGAGTGGCCTAAACAGAACGTAAATAAGTGTTTCCATCTAAATGTTCGCTGAATAAGCAACAAAACAAATGATTTTCAGATGCTACTAGATAACGTTGGATTTACACTTCATGTCATAATGAGTTCGGAAACCTGGCTTGATGGTAATGACAACTTTAATGTAGCTCCTTACAAAACATTTACTGTCAACCGAGATGGCCACCGTGGCGGGGGCGTTCACGAAAAATTGAATCTGATGCAAGGGAGCAATTCACGAAAAAATTGAATCTGATGCAATAGAAGAATTTTGCTTCTGCTCTGCCGATGTAGAAGTCGTTTCAACAATAATTGGAAATAATACGGTAGTATCGGCGTTTTACACACTACCTAGAGGTGACATGTGTGCATTCGTTGATTTCCTTGAAGGTTATCTCAGATTTATTGATATGCATAAGTATGACTCTATATTCAGTGGGGACTTTAATATTGATATGCTCACCTCGTCTACTAACATTGTTAGTTTTAATGTTCTTTTGTGCTCCTACGGATTCACAATTGCAACTAAAATGCCTACCTGAATCACAACAACTCCTGAAACACTTTTGGACCTGTTCGACACGACCATAGACATGTCCAACATACAATCGGGTGTTACTTGCTGTGATCTGAGTGATCACTTGCGCATATTCGCAATGCCCATAGACTGTCGCGCCACCGAGCGGAATCGAGGAGCGTCCTCTCGAGGAGGGTTAGTAGACGACAAAATGGCGGCACTATGCAGTCGCTCCCTTGTTCGGCTGTGCTAGCCTCAGTGTTAACGCGTTGGCAAGAAAGGAACACTACGACTTTGCATGTTCCCTGCGTCAGTGAACAAACCGGGCCCTCCGTGACACGAGAAATCTGATTCGTTCTTGCGAGAAGCGAAGTTTTCGTGAAAATACGTGGCAACTTGCGCTTTCAGTGCTAGCCCACAGTGTACACATACTATCAGCTTCGCGAGGCTTACTGTAGCCACGTAGATAAATTAAATGTTATTTTTGGCGGGTGTGCTTCCGTACGCTGCCTGGGATGCGCCACGCCGGGGGCTTATGGTGAGCCTCTGTAACCCAGCGCCTGGGGGTGCGGCATTCGATCGGATTGCGCACGAATGGATTAAGGTCCACTCTGCCACTGGCCTAGGTCCAAGGAAGAATAACATCACAGTTCGCGCAACGCGAACACAACTATGCCGAAATGGCTGGGAGAATGGTAAGCTCCTGTAATCTTACGTCTCAAGAGGCCTTGGTATAGGATTGCCTTCCTTGTGAGAGAGTCATGCAACTGGGCTGCACTGGCAGGAGGTGCTTGCGTCCCTCTGTAATCCAGCGTATTGGATGCCGCAGCTCAGACGTCGGTCCTCATAGGCCGGTCAGGGAAGTTTCCAATCCATTCATGTACAGAGGTGCGGGAACGGTGCGGGTGGTTGCGTGCCCGTGTAATCCAGAGGTCGCGCGGGCTCGCGATGTGCTCATGTATAACTGAGCGATCTCAAGTTGGCGATACATTAAAATAGGGCCTCTATCCTTTGTCAGCAAAGCGCTGTTAGGAATCGTGCGAGCGACGTTTCAATCACTCGAGGACGCGTCTGCTCGACGCCTTTCGTGGAGCGAACGCTTTCCATCCACGCCGTCCTTCGCCAGTGTGTCGGTGGCATGTTGGTGGTGTTGGGTTTCATAGCCACCGCTGCGCCGCTTGTTTTTGTACGTTTGTTGATAGGTGGCAGCACACTGCAAGCGATTTGCTTGTTGACCGGTCTGAGAGCAAAACCTTCTCCGCGCCCAGACGTCTCTCTAATTGTAAACGTGGTGACGCGGAGTGGTCGAAGTCGTTCGGCGGAGGAAATTCTTCAGATTGCTTTCAGCAGTGATGTTGAAAGAAACCATCTTGACGACGAGGATTTTTCACTGGATGTAGAAGACTGTGAAAGCACCGAGAGTGATAGCGACGATGAACCACCAGCTGCTAACTCACGACGAGCGAGTTGCACTTCACGTCCCCTCGTGCGTTAATGTTCTTTCACGCTCGTAACTCGTAAGTCACTTTGATTGTATTTAATGTATAATATCCTTGAGCGAGATCAAAATAAAAGCATAGTTCCTCTTGTGCATTGCATGTATCAAAATTATTGTGGATATTATGGAGCGCCGCATGCCGCCAACACGCTCGAGCTCGACCAGCGAAGCGAAATGGTTAGAGCGATGGAGCGTGCAGTCACGGCCACAATCCACGCCTCTCGGCGAACTTCTTCGACGTTGCGAAAAGCATAAGTGTGCATTCTTTTCGATATTCATGTTTGTATCGGGCTGATCGAATCTGCAACATGCGCGTGAAGTGAATTGCACACGGCTAGAGTCTCAGCATGGCTGTGACACAAGCGCTACTGAATGGGATGTTGAATGCTCGTGCTCCGTTGAAGACCTAATACCGCGTTCCCGACTGCACAGGTAATGACGACGGCGTATTATGTTTGCAAACCATAACCACGTTAAACGTGCGGTCCCGTGCTGCAGCGATGACGCTACTCGCTAGCGGCCTACTACTGTGGCAAATCCGTCAGGCAGGCTCGGTACGTACTACCTCGGTGTGCCGTTCAGCTCATACGTCAATTTTAGTTCATGCAGTTTTATGTAGCACGCACAGGATTTCGCAAAGCATCGTTATGCACGGTAACGGAGCTGAAATATAACCTTTCACTTAGCAGCAAATAATTAGGTGGCGAGTACTTAGCACTTTCCATGGTTTGGGAAAGTATTTTAGCCTCATATCCATTTCAGCGCAGCTCATAACTTCATCCGGTGAAAGTGGCATGGTCCGTACGTCCGCACGTCCTATCTGTTCCTATGCTAACAATCGGTATCAATCGGGTTGACCCTCCTCCTGGCGCCATCTTGAAAAGCACGGCGCGCCACCTATAGTTCGTGGGCATTGCGAATACCTCTTTTGCCTGAAATCAGTTGCCAAACAAGCCGTTCGCACTAAGAACTTGTACCAACTCGTAACATCCGACGCACTGGGTAGTTTCCGCTTCGACTTATCAAATACAGATTGGAGCGATATACATTAGGAAAATGATACGAACAGCGGGTGTCAGCTACTTGTAGAGAAATTTTGTTCAATATACAAAAAGCACTTTCCTTTTAAAGAGAGAAAAACCCATAAAAGACAAAGAAAACCCTGGATAACCCGTGAATTACATGCTCGCATCAGAGAAAAAAATAAACTGTACAAGTTGTTTATTACTACCAGAAGCATTCCTGCACTTCATGACTTCAAAAAGTACAGGAATAAATTAAACAATGACATTAGAAATGCCAGACGAAGTTGTTATGAATAGTATTTTGGATCCACAGTAAATCGTTTGGATAAACTTTGGAAAAAAGTTAGATCGCTGGATCCTTCAAATGACGATCGTAGACCACTGGAGAGGGTTATTCAGAATGGTCGTGAATATACAGGCAAATCTCTTGTTGATGCATTCAATGACTACTTTACTGCGCAATCAAACATCGAAGTAGATATCCCTACACAATCCATTACGAGGGTATCACCCACCATGTTTTTAGAACCTGTTGATAAAAATGAAATAATAAGCATGTTTTCCGAAATTAACAACAGTACCTCCTGTGATGTTAACGACATTCAAATACGTCCTGTCAAGTATGCAATCAATGTCATATCTGATATACTGGCATATTTATATAATTTATGTCTTCAATCTGCACAGTTTCCTTCAAGCATGGAAATTGCTAGGGTAACCGTTTTGCATAAAAAAGGCGACATAAATGATTTTTCATACTATGGACCTATCAGCATCCTACCTGTTTTTTCTAAGGGGCTTGAAAAAGTTATCCTTCGACGTATAGAGAAATTTTGCGAAGCCAATGATATCATCACTGACTGCCAATATGGTTTTAGGAAAAATCGTTCCACTGAATTGGCGCTGCTTCATCAAAAAGAAGACATATTAGAATGTTTCGAACAAAAGTAAATTGTCTTAGGAATATTTGTGGATTACACCAAGGCTTTTGATAGAATAAATCACGAAATTCTTTTTGAAAAGTTAGAATTATACGGGATAAGGGGTCATTCCTTACTCCTCATTAAGTCTTATTTGTCGTCGCGAACTCAATAAATCCAAATTGATCAATTTAAATCATCTTCACGCCATGTTGTCTGCGGTGTGCCCCAAGGCAGCATTCTTGGACCACTACTGTTTACTATCTACATTAATGACATCGTAAACATTGATAAAGTTTCCCGTTTTATAATATATGCAGATGACACAAGTATATTTATTTCGAATGAGAATCCTACTGACGTAATAACTCAAGCGAATAACCTACTGCAAAAACCAGAAAAATGGTCAGATGGAAACGTGCTTTCCGTCAGTGTGTCAAAGTCTAAAGCTATCATTTTTCATCCTAGGAATAAACGTGTTACAGTCTCTGCAAATCTTCTATATCATTCAAGTGTTCTTGAAATAGTGTCATCTTTTAAATCAGTTGGGGTATACTTCTCAGAAAATATGCACTAGGACGACCATGTTAGCCATATCCTCTTAAAAACAACCCGCGTCGCTGGTCTCCTCATGCGCCACGGAAGCATATTGCCCCAACAAGTAAAATAAATGCTGTATAACTCTCTTTTTTGTTCCTATCTAAATTACTGTACACTAAATGAAATCTACAAAAAATATTTATCGTACAAAAACGGCTACTAAGGGTAGTTTATGGATTGCCTTACGGACATACAAGACATCTTTTTGTTCAATTTGACATTCTTAACATATTTAACTTCTACCACTACAGACGACTAAGCAGGTATGAAGCAGAGTTAAAAAAACGCCAGGACAGCTTATGCAGTCTTGCCTCGTTAAGGTTATTTGAGTCTCATTACCCACACTGTCACAAAACACACTGGATTTTACCGGCTACCCGCACCAACTATGGCCGGCATATGCTCCACAACCCGTTACCATTCATATTAAATCAGCTAATTGACGCGCATATTAATTTGCCGGAAATCGATAATGCAGGAATACGGAAATTTCTCGCGCAGAGTAATGAATAACGACCCATACTCACTTACATCCTCGTACAGAAGATGACATTTCATTCTATTTTTCCCTTTATTAGAATGACTGAACTGATATCTACGCGATTATGTATATTGGGTATTTTGTATGTAACTGCATGTTTATGTGTGTAGACATATATATATATATATATATATCTATATATATATATATACATATATATATATATATATGTAGATATATATATATATAACTGTATGTAGATTATGAAGAGTCTGTCTTCGGTTGCCGTAAAATAATTAAGAAAAATGTATACGCTTCTAAAAAACTTTATTTGTCGACGTTTCGATCGCAGACCGATTTTTCATCAGGATGAAATTTACCGGGCTTCGATGCGCTTTTATATCATCGTTCTCCGAGCCGAGAGAGAGAGAAAAAGGTTAAGAAAAAGTACATACAGAAAAAAAAGAAAAACAGGAGGAGAGAGAGAAGTAAAAAAACCTTCCGAAAAAGAGTCGCGAATACGCTTGTGTACATACTTTGACTGACATAAGAATAACACGTGTTTCTTGAAAAAAAGAAAAGAAAGAAAGAAAACTTCGCTGATATCCAAATATCGTCCAGGTGAGGTACATTCCTGTAGTCACTAGTCGAGTTCCAATGCTTTGAAGCCCCAACACAACATGGGTGCATTCCTCCAGCCCATTGTCACTCCTCACGTCTTCGGCTCCCCCCCTCCACATTTGCTCCTGAAGCCTGTGAGGGGATGAAGCTTCACAAGAAGGGATAAGCGCTTAAAGGCAGTCAACTCAAAAAGCTTCGTAAAAGTCCGGGAAGAGTGTACAAAGGCACATTCACTAAAAAACAGGTGGTCACGATCTCCGGTTTGTGGCTCCAGTTAATGCTTATGAAGAACATGGAGAATACATTAAGATTGGAATGCGTGTGAGCATGCTGTATGTCCGACAGCGTGCTCCTGAAACGATGTCCGAAAAAATAATAAAATAAACTATAATAAAAAAGAGAAAAAGTAATAAAAAATAAAATAAAAAAGAGAGAGATCTTCAGTTAAGATTATTAAATGCGAAGCATTTCTTAGCGAACCTCAGGCATTTTGGCCGTTTCTATCTACGTATCTATCTATCTATCTATCTATCTAGCCGTCTACGTCTGGGCACTCTCCTGGTCGTCTCCATAACTTGTAATATACCAAAATTGGCATAGCAGGGGATCAGTGTATGACGAACAAGATTCATTGGTCATCATATGAATAACGCAAAATACCTTTCGCGTACGTCGTGAAACCCTTTCTCTCAGTCACCTGCGGCTCATACCCGTAAACCAGAGTTAATGGTATGTGGGTATGTGCCACAGGTGATACAGAGTCTCAACCAACGCAGTGACCGCGAACACACACATTGACACGCAAGGAAAAGGATAATAATATTAATTGTTGGGGTTTTATGTCCCAAGACCACGATATGATTATGAGAGACGCCGTAGCAAAGGGCTCCGAAAATTTTGACCATCGGATATTCTTTAACGTGTACCGAGATCGCACAGAACACGGGCATCTAGCAGTTTCCTTCATTGAACTGCAACCGCCGCGGCCGGGATCGAACCCGCGATCTTCGGGTCAGCAGCCGGGCACCTTAACCGCTACACCACCGCAGCGGACGCAAGGAAAATGAGGAAACTGAAGACAGAACACCTCTGTAAGACGCTCAACTACCATCCACTCGTCCACGTGGTCCACGTTGCGGACCACGTAGATTACAAAAAAAAACGGGCGTCAGAGCTTCCTACAATAAATCTGCTGAGAGAACCAGACCTCTCATCATTACCGGTGACTTCAACATAGATTTATCAAGACCCAACAACGTTTGGTCCTTATACTGCGTGAAAGACGGATTGGTTGTTGAGAGGGCATCAAACGACCTCGCTGCCACGTCCACGACAGGAGGCATCACAGATCGTTTCATCGTAAGAGGCATCCAGGATTTCCACCAGCTGCACTATACCTCGCACTTCACTACACTTAGACTCCTCATAGCCGCGATCATGAACGGATCCGATTAACAAGTCCGGTCCAGCTGCTCGTGCTCGCTGATCACGGCGATGAAAACCTTGTTCAAGAGCTATCAAGAACCCCTTCTACACATACACACGGGTTCGTGAAACGTGCGTGCGTTCATCGTCATAACGGACAAGTATATGCATACTAACCGTAACTGTTACTGTAACGTACGTGCTGTGCGCCTGCGCGTGCCACTCGGCTGGGTATATATCTAGGGAAACTTTCCTGAATCAAGCGTAGTTGCGAGTAACGCGTGTGCTGTGCATCTGTGTTCCTTCTTTGTCCTGTTCGGCTTCACGCTATCCAGTATTGAAGAATGTAATCACTATATATCAGCTTGCCGCGTCATTGTGCTGGTAAATAACACCCATGTTGCTGTTGCCATCGTTACGCGACTGTAAACAACTGGTTATATAATAGATATGCGACTCTTCAACATATGAGTGTGCGTATACATGTCCATATTTCTCTAGCGTCATTCCGTAACGTTTCGCTCAATGTGAAAAATTACGCCACAGTCACCATACCGCGCATGCTTCGCATAACATCGATTTCCACGGTACGTGGGATCTGCCGAATTTTATTAACTTGAATCTTCCAGAGCACGAATTGGAGACAGTATGCCCGGATTGATGCTTAGTCCAGCCTTCAATGTATTAAATTTATAAATCATATATGATTCGCGCTGTTCAGGCTCCCTTGTACTGGAGAAACCACTTTGCAGGAGTGTAAACTTGATGGAATCAAATGGGTAGTTTTCGGAATTTATATGCTGAGACAGAGGAAGATGCGGAAGCGAATTAACATGGGAACGATGGTTATTAAGGCGGGTGCGGAAGGCCGTGTCTGTCTGACCTATGTATTGAATACTGCATACTCCGCACTCGAGAAGGTATACTACATTAGAGCTGTCACAGTTAAGGTTTGAGTGACGAGAGTATTTGAAATTGGAATGTGTGCTTTCAACAAAGTTGGTTGTCTGTATGTGTTTGCACACCTTGCAACGAGCCTTGCCGCATGGCTGGCATCCAGTTACAGGTGCCTTATCGGTTTTCGAACGTACAAGATAATCCTTAATGTTTTTGGGGCGTCTATAAACGACTCGCGGAGGGGAAGGGGAAATTCTTGATAGTCGTTTACTCTGTTGTAAGATGTTATAGTGTCTCTTTAGAATTTTGTTCACGTTAGGGGGGTTGCTTCCAAATGTTAGAACCAAGTTTTTCCGTCCCTCTTGTTTTAATTCTTTCTGCTGATAAAGTAGTTGTTGGCGATCTAGGTTTGCCCCTTTACGTATGGCGTCGTTGACTATGGAAGGAGGATAGTGTTGCTTCGCAAGTGCGTTGCGCAAGTTATTTGCGTTGGCCTCAAAGTCTTCGGGGCGGGAGCAAATTCTCCTGAATCGGTGAACCTGCGAGTACGGGATGCTCGTCTTGCAGTGACGAGGGTGGCAACTATCGAAGGGAAGGTACTGCTGTCTATCTGTAGGCTTTTTGTAAACGGTACTAGTGAAGGACCCGTCTTTTACTTTTACGTGGACGTCGCGGAAATTGATTTCAGTTCTTGAGTATGTGTGAGTGAAAGTTATGTCTGGATGAGCTTTGTTGAAGGATTCTATAAGATTAAGTTCTCTTGTGTATCCGTCCAAATGATAACGATATCATCTAAAAAGCGTTTGTAAAGAAGGGGCTTAATTTTCTGAGTTGACAAGAACATAGTTTCAAGATCATTCATAAAAATATTAGCGTAGTTGGGTGCCATTCGAGTCCCCATAGCAGTGCCATTTATTTGTAGATAGTATTGGTTATGGAACTCAAAGCTATTGAATTGAAGTACCAGCTTCGCAAGGGTTTCAATTTCAGTTGGACTTGGCGAGTCATCGCATTTGTGCTCACTATAGGACTCTACTAATGTTTTGATGCCGTCTTTATGGGGAATATTAGTGTAAAGCGAAGTTACATCAAGAGTTACAAGAAAGGCACCATCAGGGATTTTTATATCGTTGATGATCCGTATGAAGTGGTTGGCATCACGTAGGTAGGAGGAGTGTGTAGGCGGAACGTCCTTAATTAGGGAGCCTATGTAGCTTGATATTGGTTCGGTGAGGGTACCTCTTCCCGAAATAATTGGTCTGCCGGGGTTTCCTTTCTTGTGTATTTTCGGAAGCATATAAAATCGTCCTGGTGTAGCACGTGCTACAGTAAGGGCCTTAGAAATTTTAGGATCTAACTCTCCGAGCTCCACGAGATCATGGAGTGCGGTGTTTATTATTGCTTGATGTTCTAGGGTTGGGTCTTTATGAAGTGGTTTGTAGAAAGAGGCGTTAGTTAATTGACGGGTGCCCTCTTGGATATAGTCCGATTTATTTAATATTACAATCCCTCCCCCTTTATCCGCTGGTTTTATGACGATATCCGTTCGTTCACTGAGTGCCTTAAGTGAGTCATACTCCTTTCTTGAGAACTTTTTAGCTGATGCCGGTCTGTGTGTGTTATATTCCCGAAGTATGTCTTTTGGGACGGCTTCTATGTAGGTATCTAGATGCTTCTCCCGATGAGAGCTTGGTGTCCAGTGTTGCCTTGAACTGGAGGGTATTATGGTAGTGGTTTCTCTCTGGGGTTTGTATAGTTTTCCTTTTCTAGGAGCAAATGGTAGTTCTCTGTGTGCGTGTGTTTTTTTTTTCTTTGTTTTCTTTCTGCGCTTGTTTAAATGCAGGCCAATATTATTCAATACATACATAGAACTGTATTTTTTTTATGTGCCTCGCTGCTGTTACCTGTACGGGAGTGGGAACTTCGTCAAGCGGATTGTCGCTTTTATTCCCGCCCCCTCCATCATTATTTTTATACTTATGGCAAATAAACATTATTATTATATTATTATTATTATTATTATTATTATTATTATTATTATTATTATTATTATTATTATTATTATTATTATTATTATTATTATATCCTCCAAGCGCGTAACTGCTAGTGGACTAACTGTTGGACCCTTGCCATTGCTCTCTCAAAGGAAGCAATGGGAGTGGCAATCAATGCAGTTACACCCTCAAAGGATGTAACTGCATTGTCACTCCCATTGGGCTTATAGCCCCTTTGCTCTCCTTTGGCTTAGAGCAGTGGTTCTTAAATGAGGGTCCGCGGACCCCGGGGGTTCAGCCAAGCCATTTTGGGGGGTCCGTGAGACCAATCCTCGGAAATTAAAAAAGTTTTTTTTAACCCACGCTATGTCCCGTGCAGCGGGCGCTGCTGATTTTTTTTTTCGTATGCTTCACCGCATCACCTTCGCGTTGCGGCGGAGTTTACTTATGCTTCCCATTTTCTATGACATGGCTGTAAAGTTTTTCTTGTCGTTTTCGACGATATGTGCACGCGAGCATGCTTTTTCCGGGCTTGCGTATCTGAAGGGCCAACATAGCTAGAAACAGGTTGAACGTGGCTGCAGACCGCACAACTTATTGACAAGCTCTTGAGATCGAATTTGCCTGGCACATTAGTTTTACCGTTCTTTGCCAGGGAGAAACAAAAGACATTTCACGCTGCATGTCGTATTATGACCCCCCCCTCCCTTCCCTCTTCTTTCAATCCAAGGGGTCCCAGAAACAATCCATGACTGAGAATCCATGACTGGCTTAAAGAGTACCTCGCTTTATCGCAGAGTGAGGAATAATGGCATAGTGGGTGGCTTCCTAAATCACTAAAATTATGGTGACTTGTGGCGTAGTTCGTACCTTTCAAGTGTTCTTGTAATATCTGACATAAGGGAGTTTACAACGTGCTCTAGAATGGTTGCTCTTTCAGCTTTCGCTGTGACTGTTCCGCGCAGGCCTGGCGCCTTTTATTCAACGTACCATCGCATCCGTAACTCTTGTGGTCAAGGACACACAGGTGCACAGTTGATATCTGTTTATTAACTCTATTGGCACGCAGTGGCGAGATATTGCACATACGTTCTATAATCAGCAATCACCGATTAACTGATTGCGGCAACGTCAATGCCTTCGTCGTGCTATCCCTCTACATTGTCAATGCGAAGAAACCATCGAGTCGATCAATAATTGTCTGAAAACCTTTCAGATGAGCTGCGCATATCAAGCACGACATTAGGCCTGCCGTAGCAGTTCATCAGCAGTCACACGACTCCTGCACTTCTCTTTATTCCTGAAGCATTTTCTATAAATACCAAGCGCTTTCTGTCCCAGTTTGATCAAGTTAGAACACGCTAAGATTAATATATCATTCAGACTAAAAACTGTAAGTGACCCGATAAAAACATTCGCTTATTCAAAACCACCACCAAGGATGACACTCAAATGGGGTCTCTGCTGTCAACGCTGAAAGTGATATCTAACTTGAAAGGATGTGAGAATGGGCTTGGTCGTGGTAACACATGGCGAAACTCGTAGGGCGCAAAAACACACAGAAGAAGAAAGTGACTACCGGCCAGCAGAAGACATTTTCTTGGATGTAAGCGCATCGTCCTGTCGTCACTTTCTTTGTACGTGTCATTTTTCTGCGCAAAAGTTTCGCCATGTACTTAAGCTTCTCACAGATGGCAACCGTGCAATGGCAGCAAATTGAGACAGCTTCTTCAAAACGATAACATCAGCACTTCACAAATAACGACACACAATGCCATGTGTCCTGTAAGAATTGTCAAAATAAGCAAAATCCCTCAGCTTGGGTATTTTAGTAAACATGCAGAGTGCGAAACTCCGCGAAAACATCAATTAAGAAGAGCATCAATAACAACCATACGATTTTACAAAGCTTCACTAATGCACGCTTGAAAACATCACGAAGTCACGCATCTGTGGGCGAGCATTCAGTTAGCATAAAGTTCTCGCCCCTTGCAAAACGACACCAGAAATATGCGCTTCACACGTACGCGCACATTCTGCTCGTCGCATTGTTGGGGCAGGAAAATGCCTCCTTGAATGGGCCGAAATTTCTCGTCGTGTAAGTACACTTCCTAGAAGATTTCCTCTTCAAAGTGTCCGTCCAACAACTGCCATGGCAGTAGGTGGCAAAAAACACCTGCGTGGGACTGTATCCGCGAAAACCTCTGAGGCGCAGGTCGGAAGCCTCGTCCTTAAACCGCAAGTAGGCCGTGTAGGCGACATCCAACGCAGGCAGCCATGGATACGTCTTCGCGGCCTCCCGGACATCGGAACACCACGAGGCGTTCCAGAAGGACCACGTAACAGCAGATTCTGATGGCGCCATAGCGGTGCCGCCGTTCAACAGGTGCGCCATCATGTCGACAGCCCTGAAGATTCCTGCTGCGTAGACAAAGCCGAGGCCGCCGTAGAACATCGCGCTCGTCCCTTCGCCATAATAATACGGAGGTCTAAGGGCGGCGACGGAGATCGAAATCACATTCCGCACGGGATTGTAGCTGGTCACAGCCGTTCCAACAAAAGCAAAGACTTCTGCAGCAGCGACGTAGTTCCCGATGACCACTGCTGCTTGCCTATCGCGGTTGTACATCTGCAAGCGGCTCCATTCCCATTCGGCGTAAAAGTCACCGTCGCTCCCAATCTGCGGCTTGCCGAAGTACTCCTCGAAGCCGCCCGGTCTTCCAAAGTCGTCCTCGGGCCAGATGACAGTGGACATACCTTCCACAACTGCAGACAGTGCTCTTCTTGTCTCGGATCTCAGCTTGGAATACGCTCGTAGTTTCTCAACTACAACAGATCGGATGTTGTCGAGTCGGCTAGTGATGGCGAGTCGTGCGTTTGTTGAATGCATGGCCTTGTTGATGGACGCCAGAAGGACGTTGTACGTCGTATCCACGTGGTAGAAGCAGATGAGACGCTGAAAGTACGCACCTTCCGGGATGTTCTTCACGGACGACCGCAGTACACTGCTGATGGTGGTTCCTAAGCCTTGCATAAACCACCAGATCGTGTGGAAGAAGATGTCTTGCGCGGTGTTTGAGGCGAATATAGTGTCTACAGCTTCGATGAGCCCGCCGTTCGTAGCCAAGACAAGGTCGTTGTCGGTGATATCCGGCGCTCGCTTCCCGTATACGAATCGAAGCGCTCTGACCCAATCCTTCGCGCTGATATTTCTCACCAGCTTCGGCATGCGTCCGATCTCCACGAGTCGTGGCTGAGGTAGTGGATTGAGAACCGCAGAGGACAGCTCGCGAAATATCTGTCGCTCTACAACGCCACTTCTTACCGCCAGGAAGGTCGCGAAAGACTCCGATGGAGGTCTGAACGCGAACAGACTGTCGCTGAAAAATTTCACGTACGTGGAATAGCCGTCCTCGTACTTAGACACCGTCTCATGAGTGAAACGTCCGAAAAGCGATGGCGTAGATGGACTCAGCATGACGGCACGATCTCGCGGAAGACGCGCCGAAGCCGCCGCCGGGAGCAAGTGGACGTGGAACCACAGCGGTACCGCCCATACAACGGACAGCTCCAGGACGACTTCCAGGGCCCTGCGGTGGTCGACGATTTCCTCCCGCTCACCAGGCGTGGGCCAAGCGAAACTGCGTTTGCTTACAAAGGCCGTCAGCATTCTCACAGCGTTCTCTTCATCGGTGGTGCTCGACATGCACTGTCGCATCATCCTAAGAGGGCTGTCGATCACTGCCTGCCGGTTGTAGTCGCCAAGGCTCAACTGATGGATGGTCGCTATCCATTGGAGAACGGCTTGATCCATGACTGAACCATTCACATGGCGAAAGTCGTTCGACCAGCCAAAGCACACGAAGGAACCAAAGGATTGGCAAGGCCATTCACTAGGGCCGGTGTCGATGCCGAGCGTATGGACGTGCTCGATACAATCCGGCGTGCCGCACAAGTCAACCACTTCGCCATCTGTGTTGCGCCCCTGGTACAGAGCGAACAGTACCACTGGCAGAATGAGTGCCAGGAGTGCAGCTGATCCTACTAATGCTGTTCGGTCAAACGACGGGTGGGTGGCGCTCAGGTTCTCCTTCTTGGGAAACACTTGCAGAAGTTCTTCGAGTCGGGGCTGCTCGCGGAGTAGGGAGAGAAAGAGTAGTGAAAGGCTTAGCGAAGTTCAAGTCAATACTTGCGTTAAGAAATATTGGAACGATGGCCTTCCTGCCCAGATCTCTTGAACTATTAAAAAGTGGGGTTCAATAGACAGGCTTCACAGAAATATATCGAATGTTTCAACAACTTCCAAAAAAGAAAAAAGATGCTGTTTTCAAGGGTTCCTGATCATATGTTCAAGTAATCGTCGAATGTCCCCAGTATGGGGGATTGTGGTCTCGGGAATCGGTTGACGCAAAAATTATCGAATCCTTCAAGAACGAGCACAGATACCGGGATCTCCAGCGCGGTTTTAAGCGCTTTCTATTTTATCTCGTCTAGAAAAGCGCACTGGAAGCTACAGAGGTCTACAGCCGAAAGGTGATCCATGATCCCCTTAAAGCAGCAGCGAAGCTTCAAGCACCGTAAGAGGGTTATATCGCACCAACTAATTCATGTAGCAGCGTGTCCTCTGATCTTTCTTGTTTGAAAGTATTATTTAATAAATAACAAGCACTCTAATAAGTATAAGCGCTGTAAAAGAGTTTAAATGCAGCAGCTGCTTCTCTAAGCGGCATGTTCTTCCTATCTTTCTAGATTGAAGGCATTATGTTGTCAACGGAAGTTTAAGTGCTAGACTTCGCAACACAGCAGTTCATTCTGAATGTGACCGAGTCCCCTTTTGAGGGTTCTGCTCCTCTGTTCTACTGCGAATAAGTGCAACATACGGCGGAAGTGCAGTGCCCGGATTCCAAGGCGTGAATTGTCTTGCCAAACTACCAATCGCAAGTGTAATTAAACTGGGGACAGCTTACGCTCAGCAGAACATAGAGCATCAGCTGATGCTGTAAAGCCTGGGCCCCGAAAGTGCAGCGCAATTAAATTAAAGCCAACTCCGCGCCTGCGAAATATGAGTAAACCGCGTAGTTGTCAAGTATGCGCCATCTCTTAGCTTAAGTAGATTGAGATCTTTGTTCGTGTTCTGATGACAAGAAATATTCATTTCTTTGTCATCTCTATTATTTCGTCTTTCATTCGCTTTCTGTATTGCCCCCTGTCTTCCTTTCCCTCCTTTTAACCCTCACACCACTCAACCTCACACTCACTTTTCTTTCTCACCTCTTATTATGCCTACTGCAATTAGATATGCTTCGGTTTACCCTCTCACCTCCTACTTTTCTTCCTCCACACTCTCCCCTCCCTTTCCCACCCCTTTGCTATACTGTACTATGCATGGCGATCGCAGCCATAGCGGCGATCGCCGCTATGGCTGCGATCGGCGCTGATTAAGAGTCCTAGGTTTAAATGCACATATACACCCTATAAAGTGGACGTGGGGATGACCGTCGCCGTAGCTCAGTGGTAGAGCATCGGACGCGTTATTCGAAGGTCGCAGATTCGGTCCCTGCCGGCGGCAGATTATCATTTCGTCCACTTTTCTTTCCTCGCATTTATATTCCAATTATTAAAACTACCACCTCCTGTACTTTCTTTGGCTTTATTGTCTGTTAGTTCTCATCATTATTGTGTCTAACAAAGAAAAACGAGCCCTTAGAAGCCACCTTCTGCCCCAAATTATTGTGAGACAAAGCAGCAGCCATCGGTGGGCTGTAATGAGGAAACGCGCGGTTCCATGAGAAGCAATGAACAGCTGCGACGACTCTGCTGTTATGCAGAATCCTGCGCACGCCTATGAGGCCACCTAATAAGGCCAGCTGGAATCTGTACAGCAAGAGTTGCGAATAATCACCGGACTTTTCCTACGAGCTTCGTAATCCTAGAGCAGTTCTCGAGGGATGTCATCCCTGGCATGGACTTAAACCTACATGGTGCAGCCACAGCCGCTACATAAAAAAAAAGCAGGTGCGGCCTGCTGCGTCGCGTCGCTGTCAATGAGAGAGCGCGGGTCGGCTGAGCGGCAGCTTTTTTGGGTGAGGGCGCCACTAGCGCGGTCCTCAAGGCAGACGGCGGTTCGTGTTACTATGTGGTCGCCTCAGGATTTATGCGTGTCCGTGTGCTTTTTCGTGTGCTTTCTCGTGTCTTTCTTGTGTGCGACGGCGCGTGTGAGCAGCTTGCCTCATGTTTCCTGCGCTTGAGAACGGATTTTGGTGCGCGCGAGTGTGGCAGACGGTTTTTTCTAGCGGTGTGATGACGCGAAGCTGTTGCGTGCCGCTGTGCAACTCGAACGTGTGAAAAGACGCTACTGTGAAGTACCACGTATTCCCATGCGACCTACAGTGTCGGGAAGCGTAATATTCGTAACGGAGCACTTCTTTCTGTCACAAACTAGCGCTAAAACAGGCGCGCGCCGCCGCATACTGACGACAGCATCAAGCCACTGCGCCGACTGTTACCCCCAACGAGTGCGCGCAACGAAAAAATGCCCCCACATCCCCGAAGGGAATCGTCAGGAAAGGCGAATGCATTTCTTGCGCCGAGAGTACACGGCGTAGTGATTTTAATGGCGTAAAGCTTGACACATCGACGCGCTCAAGTGTCTCCCTTTTGGGCGCCTCTTTCAGTGAACGCTTCCTACGTGCGTTCGTATCACCTCAGGGATGTTGCCACCGCCTTCAATGCAGCAAAACGCGTTTAGAACGCGCTGTTTTCAGGCTGTGCCAAGGCAGCACAAACGCTACAAACGCGTTTCAAACGCACTGCATTGAGGCCGTGGCGCAGGAAGGAGAGAGAGCGAACGGCGAGAGAAGGAGCGGCGAAGCACTGCACCTACCCTCTCCACACACGCGGGAGCTCCGCCGAGCCAATGCCACCTAGAAAAAAATTTGCGGTGGCCGTGCTCTCGCGATGCGAGGGCCCTCCTCCCCTTCACTCTCTCTCCGCTACTCCGCCCGCACCACCTGCTCCGGTTGCTAGGGGCCAGGATAAGCGCGTGCGCCCGCCGCTGTTGCTATGGGAGAGGGAGTGGGAGCGGAGCGAAGAGGCGCGCGGACAACGCCGGATGCCTTACAGAGCCCGACTAAGAAACGCATTCGCATTAAAAAAAAAGATGGGCATCAAAAGGCGCCCAGGGCGAGCCCCTACCCTCTCCACCAAAGACGCCGTCGCGGTCGCGGCAGCCTAACACCCGCGCAGATCGGGAGAATTCAAGAAATCAAAGTCGTACCGACCGATTGCGCAGACGAACCGGCGAGACGAATTCCTTTCCCCTAGCTGTCGCTGCGCTACGTGCTACGAGCCGAACAATCACTTGTTCGCGAACCGAGAAGGATCCAAACGAGAGACGACGGAGGGTAGGACGGTATGGTGAAGTCGGCGAAGAACAATGTTCGCGAAACCGAGAAGGATCCAAACGAGAGACGACGGAGGGTAGGACGGTATGGTGAAGTCGGCGAAGAAGTTATATTGTTCGTGTGAGTCGTGTAGTGCGGTCAGTCGAACTTGGATGATCTAGTGATGACACCGTGGGAGCACTGTTTAGAAGAGTGTCGCCGAATGACGGTGACCAGAGCTGCAGTTCGTTTGAGTGTTTCCTGGAAGAGAAATATTCCAGAAGCGTTCGAACAATTGTGGGCTGCACACGTTTCGTGAATATTCAAGGCCTTTAAGTGTTCTTGGGTAGTTTCTAATGGATGAGAGTGCATTTGTATCACGGTAAGTTTGTCCCCGTTTTTTTAAACACCATCGAAGTGATGTTGTGAGTTGTAATTGATACCTGCCGAGTGTAGATGTTTGCGTGATGCTTGTAGTGCCTTAACTGAGAATATATTTTGTGTTGTCAGCTCTTCGCTCTAACTCTTGCTTTGGACCACAACCGGCATTTGTTGGCGCACTAACAGGACCTACATATAAATTTTGTGCGCTTTCGTGGTGCGTTTCGGTGGGCCGATAAATCAGCCCTTGGAATCTGCCCGACGAGTGCCTGCCCATTAAGGGGATCAGTGATTGAATGACACTTTTCATTTCAGGTGAGTCTAACAGGCAGCATTCGAGGAGAGTATTGAGGCCCACTCTACAAAACACTGGTACTCCAAAGGCAAACTGTTCACATATGTGGGGTAATCGGCAGTTCTAATAACGACTTCAATATTCAACGCGTAATGTGCAGCTATAAAACGCGTTATCTACGGCCTGATTGGAGTAAGTGTCGGGCGTAGAAAGGCGGCTGTCAAAGCGCTTCTCCGTGAACATTTGTACCAGTGTGGTGGCGCCAGTGCGGGCGCAAGGAGAACTAGGCCCCGGACGCCGTTTCGGCGCCACGCAGCAGGCCGCACCTGTTTTTTTTTTATGTAGCGGTCGCGGTGCAGCCATTGAATTGAGAACCAAGTCGATAACGCTATCAACGTACAAAGCGACGCCGCTGGATGCAGACCTTCATGACCGTTCCTTGAACGTGCTCGAGGATGAATTGAGGATTGCACCACGCTCCAGTGACATGATACAGCACAAAAAACTCCAGCTGACATAGAAGACGTTAGCGAGAGTGATCGACACCTAATGATAGACCATGAAGTTTGTGTCCCACAGGGAAGCGCCCGATTACACGAAGGGAAAGGAGATGTGATACTGATGAACTTTAGCAACGAGCCGAAACGACTCAAGAAGGGCACGGCGCAAGGATATCTAGAAGAAAGTGTGCCTGTTAGCGATGCCTTCGTTTTTTCGATACTGCCGAAGCTACGATAGTGACCCGAACCCGTGAACCAACACTCGACATCAACCCAAGCCTTCCCACTTGCAAATACGAACAGCTCCGAAGCCTTCTACAACAGTACAGGGGCTGCTTATCGTCGTCGTCAAGGGATCGACAAATACCACTTGCAAAGCACCGTATCGTAAAAGAAGAAAGTGCTCGTACACTCCGTCAGAGTCCCTATCGAATTTCGATGCGAGAACGCGAATCCATAAAACAGGTCGACAGGTGCTGCGCGACGTATTCATACAACCATCCAAGAGTATGTGGGCATCCCCTGTAGTATAAGAATGGATCTCTGTGGTTCTGCGTCGTTTATGCTCGTGTGAACGAAGTCACGAAGAAGGACGTGTGCCCCTCCCACGGACAGACGACACTTTGGACCGGCTGTGCGACGCAAGGCATTTCTCGTCGATGAACTTGAATACGGGCTACTAGCAAATTGAATTCATCGAAAGGAATCTATATAAAACCGATTTCATCACTCCAGACGGCCTACTCGAGTTTAAGGTCATGCCGTTTGAACTCTGTTCGGCACCTGCACGTTCCCATGAGAGATTGACACAGTGCTCGCAGCCTTGAATTGTCAGACTTGTCTTCTCTACTTGGATAATGATGTTTGGCTTCAAGCTTTGGCGAACACCTGTGACGCCTTGGAACCGTCCTTCGAGCAACCAGATCATCCGCGCTAACACTGAAGCCGCAAAAGTGCCGCAATGTATACGAAGTCTGCTCTTCCTAGGACATGTCATCAGTAGAGCTGGAGTGCGCCCCGACGGCAAGAAGACCGCTGCCATCGCTACATTCTCGTCACCCGGTGACAAGAAGGTGGCACGCCGATTTCTCGGTGTGGGTGCCTACTATAGGCGCTTTGTAAAGAACTTTTTCCGCGTCGCTGACCTACTCACAAAACGAACAAAGTAAGACGTCGAGTTCAAATGGGAAACGCCCCAAGAACAAGCATCCCAGGAACTGAAAGGACGCCTTCAGTCTCGCCGATACTTGCCCACTTCGACGAAGATGCACAGACCGAAATCCACACTGACGCAATTAGTGTAGGCCTCGGCGCGTATTCCCTCAAAAAAAGGATGGACGTAAGGTATGAGGCAAGTGTCGGGAAAAAATGACAAAAAGCGATAAGCAATAGAGATTATTAGTCTACATCATAGAGCACACCTATTTTCCACACGTGAGCTATATGAAGCAAATACTATTTTGTTATTTTTTAAAAGTTTCGTTAAAAGTGGGTACTACGCGAACACTGCTAACTCAAATTCCACTCAATAAAAAAAATTTACTTTTTGTAGGGACGCAAAAAAAGATTTGACAGTGCAATGAACCAATACAAATGAGATCAGATGAATAATAAAGGCATGATGATTAAATACCCGATAAACATTGCACTAACAGCAGGGGCACCTTCGTATAACGGGCCGCCATAGTAAATCTTGTGGCACGATTTTACTTAGTGAGGTTCATTGCACACCCACTAATGTAAAAAGGAAGTGCGTCAGTTTTAATGAAAAATGTTTATTAGCAAGAAAGTTATGCTTATTCACGTACGGTCAAATACCAAAAATATATGTTCTGACAAATTCAACAAAAAAAAAATTTTGAACAGGTGCAGCGCCTACACAAGGTGATCAGAATTGCTAAAATTCTCCATATTTGTAGCTAGTTCCATCCTGGACCTTACTCGTGTCAGCCTTTGGTTGAGCTGTAACTCGTTAATTTTTTCTAGCATGCTTTGAAAGCATCATTGCTGTGACGGGATGCGCTCGCGATGCAGTGGCGATCATTTCTGAGGCAATTTTTGCAGTCTAGATGTCAGGCTCGAAGCCATCTTGCTTCAAGACATCAAGTGTGCCTCTGCTGTCATCACTGAAATGACACGCAGCGCCTTGCAAATGAAATGTGATGATTGCCAGGCTCACAAATGGACCCTTGAGCGTAAAAAACCGTCTACGAAGTTTTGCGTCCACCTGCTGAGAAGTTTCTTTTCATAATAAAATGACGTTTCGACAATGCCATTAGAGCAGTGTTACGTGTTCACGCTTGCTATTATTGTTAAATAACCGGAAAAATACTACATATCAAGCTAATTTTATGATGCACACAAAACCGGCACCTTCAGTTTCGGTTTCATAGGTGATGGGCGGTCTAACATTTTTCCTCGTACCTTAAAAAAGAAAGTTCGTGGACAAGCTTTATGCCGCAAAATGATGGGCCACAAACTGCGCATTTAAGATGACCAAGAACAAAAAAAATTACATTCTGAAAAAAATGGCATTTTGCACTTTGCCTCATACCTTAAAATGGTGATAAGTTATACTAGTTGGTCGCTCTCAAAGGCGGAAACAACTTATTGAACGACAGAAAATTTCCTTGTCATCATTTAGGCAACGTCGAAGTTGCGTCCCTACTTGTAGGGCAGGCACTTCAAGGTCCTGCGCGACCTCCACGCCTTGTATTGGCTAGCACATATGAAGGACCCTGAAGGTGGCCTCACATGGTGAAGCCTCAGTCATCAGGAATTTGGTATCACCATTGTTTTATAAGTACGGCCGAAAGTATTCCCATGTCGGCTGCTTGTCCCTCGCACCTGTTGAGCCACCACCCCATGATGATTTTGACTGACACACCTTCCTCGGGCTCGTCCCTGTCGATGACTTTGTTGAACAACGAAGTGTTCCGGACCTGAGGACCCTGGTAGAAGACTTATAACGCAAGACCACCGTTGTACCCAACGTATTGAGACGAAGATTCACATCGCTTTGCTTAAAAGCGATGTTCTTCTCAAGAAGAACTTCTTTGGTATGACCGCCGGTAAGTTCTCGAGGCTTCACCTGTCCACTTAGGCACGCATGCGTGTCCGCCACTCCGGAAGTGTTAGCATAACCTCCTTGGTGCTGTTGCCCACGCCGCTACGGACAACCGGTGGTAAATAAATAAATATTTACTACCACTGAAAGTACTTCCTGGCATGGCTCCTGGCGGATGAATAGAGCATTTCTCCCTTAATTTTCATGGCACCAACGACCGCTGCAGAAAAGGCGCGGTGTGTTCTACAGCACCCCAAACACCAGAGTGTGCACAAGTGTTTCAAAACGGTCCACATTCTCACCTGCTCCGTAGGCATGCCTCGGACGGTGCCCAATTTGTCACGTCCAGAAGTGGACCGCAGTGTGGCACGGGTAACTGCGGAGCGCCGAGGCTGAGCGGCGGCCTGCCCAAATGCCGTCCTTCTGCTACTCGCTGGTTCCTTCGAGGTGAACGGAAAAGTGTCCCGCGTAGCGGCGACGGCACTGCGGTTGTCGGGAGCTGCAAGGAGCGGCTCAGGATTACAAAATGGTATGAAAACAGGCACGCCGAAATGTTTCTTGAGGGCCCACCTTCTACCGTGTGTGTGTGTGTGTGTGTGTGTGTGTGTGTGTGTGTGTGTGTGTGTGTGTGTGTGCGTGCGTGCGTGCGTGCGTGCGTGTGTGTGTGCGTGTTAGTGTGCGCGTGCGCGTGTGCGTGTGCGTGCGTGTGTGTGTGTGCGTGTGCGTGTGCGTGTGCGTGTGCGCGTGCGCGTGTGCGTGTGCGTGTGCGTGTGTGTGTGTGTGTGTGTGTGTGTGTGTGTGTGTGTGTGTGTGTGTGTAATATCGCCCCAGCTGATTTTCCTACTGCAAGAAGCTTTGGAAAGCGAAAGCTGTAGCGGATCGTCATAATGCAAAGTGCCCCTAAAGCTACCTACGCGGATCACGCATACTCTGAATTCCGGAACTAGTTCGAGCTATGCTTTCCTTTTGCGTCATTTCCCCGCTGGCCCACTCTATGTAGCTGTACGCGTTATTATTAAAGGGACCGACAACTGATTTTTCTCGACCCATTTTTTTACGGCGCGACAGAAAGCTCACCCTTCGCATTGCTTGCAACTGATGTAGTTAATTCCAAAAGCACGTAGTTATTTGACAAGCAATATTTTTGGATCTGGAAGGCTCTAAACACGGACACGCCTTTCCTCCAGCAACACTGAGAATTGATAGCGATGCCACCGGCCCGTCTCGCGATTTGTGAAAGCTCTCGTTGTTCTGCTTTCGTAGGAGTTCCTGTAACTAAGTTTAACCACCTTTATTTATAGCTTTTCAACTATATTTGAGGATAACAAACTGTTACATAGAGATGATGTGGCATTACACACCTTCCCTGTATTTGTACCGCGTTGTGTGCGCATGCGTCCAAGGTTGCCTGCATCTGTGTCATAGGTGGTTTGTCCCGGCGTCGTTACTCTCTCGATGCACGAGCCAAGCCAAATCATCGAAAATTTTACTACGCATATGCTATGCCGCGCCGTGTAGCAACGCGCGTGATTTCTGAAACGAAGTGTAGGTAGCAAAAATTAGGTCGCTCCAAAACCTTAGCGACCTGGAAACTACGTGCACGCTTGCATGAGCGTGTCGTGTCTGTAACTGCCTGTGGTTTAATCCAAACCTCTATGCGCTGAGATGCAACATAGAGAAAATTCGGCAGTTGCCACGCATTGTGGAAATCGGTTTCATGCGAACCGTCAGCTAGTAGCTGTTTATGCAGCACTTTCGTTTACTTTGAGTCAAGCGTTACGAGGTGGATCGGCGTGTTTTTGTAAATAGAGCAGTTATGTGCGCATCGTGCGCTTACCAGGCATGCCGACTGCACTTACGCTCAAACGGTAAATTATTGTCTCAGGCAACGTCAGCACTCGTGCCCCTTCAAATCAAAGACGTCACCTTGATTGAAACAAAGAGCGCGCTACAGTGCAATTCACATTTCGCGTTGCGCGGCCCTGGAGCAATACACTAAAGAATGCTACGCATTGCATCCACATCATCGCACGCTACGGTGTGATGCGAGTATCATGCGCAGCGTTCATTGGTGTGTTGCTCCGGTGTCGAGCAAAGCTTGAATATAGCTTGCCGATTTACAGGAATACGTGTGTAGTCGGGTGTATGCACGACAGGCATCGACAGCGGCATGCAGGCAAGTCTCGCTGTGCACTCTGGGTAATCCGCCATTTTGAAGCCATAACAAGCAGACCAAAGCAGGCAACGTTTGTGGACTGGTCGTCGATGTGTGGTCGCAGTCGGCCTCCGGGCGTGCGGTTTGGCATCTCTGTGCAAGAATGCAACATTGTTTTGCGGCAAAATGACGCATGATGAAACGGATTACGCAACGACGCTGTGCGTCAAAGACCAGGCGCGCTATAGTGAGAAAGTTGCCCTGTGTGGTGTGGACCCCTTTGAGCTTCGGGAAAGCGACTGAGTAAGAGACGTCAACCTGTGGCCGCGAATCGACGCCACAGACATAAGCGAGTTCCTTGTTTTGAGTACCGGCTTCCTTACCCGCCAGCAACTAAAGGCTTAAAAAGGATTAGAAGGCCACAATTTTTGTGACCAGCGGTTGGATGCGTGAGCCATCGGTTAAGGAAGTCTCCTCAGACTCCGTGATTCTCAAAACAAAGGTACGTTAAAGTGTTTTATTCTTCTAGCGGAATACAATGTTATCTTTTTGCCCAGGTCAACCACTCGCAGAGCCTCAACAGGACACCTGTGGATTCATGGGCCCTGTGAAAGTGCGACGGTGAAGTCGATGCCGCGCACTGTACGTGCATGGCCGGGAACAGCGATGCGTGCTCCCATATCGCGGCACTGCTTTTTTACGTAGAGTACGGCGTGTGCGTCCGGCAGGAGCGTTCGTGCACGGACAGCGCCAACTCGTGGATGCCGACGCACATCAGGAAATTCGATGTGAGGCCTAGTATCGCTGAAATGGATTTCGCGTCGTCGACGATGAAAAAACCACGATTAGGTGCCGATGTCAGTGCAGTTCGTGAGCCGAAAAGCCCTTGCAGAGCCAGCAGCACCCACTGGAGACTGTGGCCCTGCGAAACAGAGTACACCAACGCTCTGCTCAAAGCAATGCCTGCATCCGCGGTGCCCAAAATAACACTTTTACAATGACAGGAACGGGCAGCGCTTTAAACTAGGTAACGTAGGTGCGAGACTTGCATACCTGACAAAAAGTGTCGGCAACACACTTTGTACTTCTGCGGATTATCGGCGACACCCTTCCTGTTGAGGCGGGCGATCCACTCGCGCTGCCGGCGTTGCGACAGCTGCCTCGTCTTGCCGCATTCATGAACCCGCACCCTTGGAATCTGGAAAAACCGAAAGTTGCTGAGGTTCTGACTGTTCTGCTTAGCCGTGTCTTTCTCGGCTTTGGTGTACGTACGGCTTTTGCAGCGTACAACGGCGCAGTAAACCATGCGGCTATCAACTGGTCATACACGCTGCTTTGCTCGTCTGCTTGTTGTTGCTTCAAAATGGCGGATTAACCAGAGTGCACAGCAAGACTTGCCTGCATGTCGCTGTCGATGCCGGTCGTGCATACACCCTGTAGTATTCATTCGATTGTTTTAATAGCGGAGCCAGTTCTGGAACCAAAACTGATGTTAAGTCGACATGGCGTCTGTATCATAGAAGTACGTAGGTAATGTTCAGTACCTTGTTATAAAATTAAATAGCTAGCACAGCCACCACAGTTGACGTTGCAGCGACATGAATATTCCATAGGGTGTTTTTCCAAAGCATTTTCAAGACTTGGCCTGGCTCTGGGGTAGAAAACGTTTGCGAAGCCGTATGCCTGGGCTGGATTCCTGCTGGTATCTTGATTTTCATTCTTTGCATTTGTCGAATCGACGCGGATGGTGCCGCATTTTTTGACGTTCGCCCGTTTAAATTACCAACGTCTGTTCTCGCTGTTCTTGGATAGGTATAAACTGCGAATTCCCTGTGGGGCATACCCCTACATTGGCCCCCGTGGTATACGGATATGTGCCACACATTACTGGAGAAAACGTTCTCGTGACGTACACACCAGAACTTTCACGTTATGTGATCACAAGATAAGCATATTTGTCATACTTTCACACCCTCTTATGCCAGTTTTGGTCTAAGGCAATTTAAGGAGGCGACCACGAGAGTTCCCAGACGTAGGCGGCTAGACATAAATGTTCAAAGTGCCTTTGGTTTGCTAAGAAATGCTTCGCATTTAACGATTTAGCATCACCTAGCTAAAACCTAACAACTTGGAAGGATCCAGATTAGAGTTCAGAATCGTCCAGCTTCCCTTTTTCAAGCTTTCCGCGACTTAGTGAAACCTTCGCCATTTTTTATATCTTTTTTCTTTTCTCTATGTGTAGTCGTTCTCTCGCTTTCTATGTTATCCCCTCCTTCGTCCCTTTCTTTCTATTCCTCTCCTCATCTCTCTTTCTATCACCTTCTCTCTCTCTCTCTGTACTCCTTCTACCCTCCTTCCTTCCCCGCTCCTCTCATCTATCTTCCTCGCCCCTTCTTATCTTCCCCCCCCCCCCCATTGCTATGCAGGGGCGTAGCCAAGGGGGGGGGTTGGGGGGGTTCAAACCCCCCCGAAATTTTTCAGTTTTGCTTGCGTATATATACACGCGCACATACAAACGCACGCACGAACATACATAAAGTATGGTTGAACCCCCCCCCCCCCCCGAAAAAAATTTCTGGCTACGCCCGTGTTGCTATGCTATCCTATGCTCTGCTAGCGTGCCTGGATAGCCGAGGGGTTACGAGGCTCGCTTTCTGGTCGTGGGTACGCTGGTTTGAATCCCGCCTCGCCAAGAATTTCTTTCTTCCTCTCTCTCTATCACTCTCTGTGCTTGTTATCTCGCTAATTGGAGTTGCTGCATCCCACGCCGGACAAATCGCCTCAAGCGTTCTGAGAGCCAAGCAGAAGAGGAAGAAGATGATGACGACAGCGCGTGCCGGTTGATGACGATTATAATGTTCTTTCTACCACAGACGGCAAACCTCGAACATAACGGCTCTGCTGTAAAACGTTACTTCGACGCATTATTTTAAGTTTTATATAACCAAAAATAAAACCTATACTTATCACAACAAAATGGCCGCCTTAGCAAGATATGTTTCCCCCATTGTGATGTTTCTGGATTTACGCGACAGCGGGACAAATTAATGAAACGCCTTTGAGTCCATTCCCTCCTAATCTTTTTTTCTCCGTCCCGTCTTTTGCATTCTACATAGATAAGCTCCCCTTCCATTCGAATAAAGCCTTTGCCGGGTAAAGGACACCCACCTCGCACCATCCCCTCGACGAGCGGCATTTCGTCGGTGCCTCCGGTTCGCCTTCTTCCAGCTGGCATCACTGGGGCGTCCATGGTTTTGTCCACGTCCGATGCAAGCACGGCGGATTCCTCCTTCGCCGTCCTCGACGTCGATGACGCTTGACTCGGACTTCCACTACAGGTCGCGGGACTTGTGGCGCTGCTCCTTTGGGGCTTACCAGGCTGCTCGGGAACGGAACTAGTCGCATCGGCAGAGGTGACACCGACGAACGATGCTGTCACGGGTTCCTGATCACCGGGCGAGTAGGGAGGCACGACTTCCGACGTGCGCTGCTGCCTGCGAACGGCACCGCGACGCCGCGACGTCGAGGATAGGTCGTTGTACTCATTCGGCTTAAGCGGGACGGGGACCGTGCTCGACTGCCTCCTATGAAGTAGCGGCGGTTTGGCGGCGCCCTGCGCTGCTCGGAGGGAGTCGCTCGACCGCGAAGCCTTGTCCGAGTGCCGGTCGCTGGAGTGACTAGCGCCGTGCGGCTCGACGTCGCTGGCGGCGGCAGGCGGAGGTTCGACCCGAGAAGCCTTCTTAGTGCCGCTTGTGCGGCCTTGTCGAGAGGCCTTCTTGGACATAGTTCTAACTCGGATATCGTTGGGCGAAACGACCGCGACCGATTGCTTCGTCTTCTTAATGAACGAGCAGAGCGCGTGATGAACGCCGCTGCACGTGATTGTTTGCTTTGCCTTTATTTAATCACTCTTGCCCACTATCGGAGACTGGCCAGAAATAAGAAAATGGCTGCCTGAAAAGGAATATTTACGGGAAAGGTCGATAATTTATATAAACTGAAAAGCAACGCAACCGGTATGAAAATTTCGCATTTCTCTTAGTTCGCGTATACAAGATTCCCGTCGTTTGGTTTCCTTCGTCAATTCATTCATTTATTTTATTACCTCAAAGGTCTCTGCTTGAGGCATTACATGATAGCGTGGGTTACGAAAAGGCTACCAGTATAATACAGGTTACGATAGGATGGTTTCGATGAGCCGCTTGAATGCTTGTGGGTCGGTGATGGTGCTGTTTCGGTGGGCAGGTCATTCCAGTCTACCAGTCGCAGGAAAAACGATGGGTGAAAAGTCACGGTATGGGCATGTGGGGGATATACAGCGTCAAAGTGATTACCGCGGGCCATGCGGTAGGCTCATCTGATGTACGCGATACCTAAAGCAAAATAATTAAACATTCATGAAAAAGGTAAAGGCACGCGATTCTACGGCGTGTGACTAGAACGGGTAAGTTAATCTTCTTTCTTCCTACTCATTTCTTCAGCATCTTGACAGAATAAAAATAAGATCGATGAAGCCACCAAGACCAACTGCTGGCCAACTCAATATAGTCAACTTCTTCTATTTCACTTTAACGACATGGTCAAGGGAATGCTACTGCTTACCTATCATAAATCTTACACTTGATGACATTCCTCTGCAGCAACCACCATGGGGTCAGATGCATGCCCTTTACAAACACGATTACTCGCTAGCTAATGCAAAAAAATGTGAAGCTTTTCTACAATCACAGAGTCCTGAGGCGGCCGCTAGAGTTTAGGGAAAACGCGAGCCCGTGCCAAACTAGAGCGGAAGGCGCGCATTGGGTCACCCTTTGCCAAACTAGAATTCCTATATGTGATCCCGTCCTTAACGACCTTAACGTTCGCTCCGTCCCCTATCTTTTTCAGCCTGTGTGAGACGTCATGTACGTACGGCATCACTGCGATATGGGAACACTCGTAAGTTACAGCAGTCTTTTCAGCCCCAACAAGCTTTCTCGTTTGCGCAAGAGCAGCTACCTTCATGCTAGGAAGGCAGGGCGCCAGAAAAGGCACCTGGAAAGCTATGTGAAGTGTGAGCACAATGTTGTGTATAAGCTACCGTTGTTCTGTGTCGACGCATACGTAGGGCAAACGGAGAGGTACGCTAATGACAGGCTGCGGGAGCATGCAAACAGTGGAAGAACGGGAGACGCAGGCTTCGTAGCCGTCCGCTGCAGAAAATTTGAGTGCAAGCCTAAGTACACGAAATTCAGTGTAATAGGAAGAAGACCGGAGAAAACGACACGGGAGACCATCGAAGCATCGGAGATAGCGAGGTCGGAGGATGCGTGTGTTAGCATGCCATCAATAAAATTAACGAGAAAAGAAACTCACTTTCTTAACCAAAGGCGCAGAGTGACCCTACGGCGATGACATATCTTCAGACCCCATCCTCTCGCACACTAACATGTCATCTAAAACCCATTGTCAACAGTCCGTAAACCAAGATGTAGACGAGTTTCCAAATACTTTCTCTTTTCATTTTTGGTTCCATACAGTGCGCCTGCGTGCGCTGCTTTTCAGCATATTTGTTGGTGTGACGCCTACCTAATAAATCATATGTTGGAAGTTAGCGCTGCGTCTATGTCATTCTTCTGTCCACTGTCTAAACAGTGCGCTAAAATAACGACATACATTAGCAACATGCCCATGTATACGTTCCGTCACACTGAGAAGATCGCTTTCGCTTTCGAGTCGTTTTAGGCGACTGCGTAAGGGGAGCCTGTGAGTTCTGTGACAGCGCCATCCCATGATTGTTCAAAATGGGGTTTTATACCATTTTCCACGCGCTCGCCTGTTCCAGTTCATATTAATCACGATAGCACATCGCGGAAGTGTCGCAAAGACACTACTGGCTGCCGAATGTACACTGTCAAAGTTATGAAAGGGCGCGTGGCCTGCGCGCTTCGGCGGCTGCTCGCGGCTTGCATAAGCTTTTGCGGCCGATTTTACGTATGTTTCAAACCTACTTTACCTTTCAGTGTTAATTTACGCATGTATGCGCGAAATAACGGCGAAATAACGGCGAGCTATTTATATACATGATGTACCGCTGGTGGTAAGCAAACCTCGGAAGAGCGTGAGCGTGTTTTCTATCACGCAACGCTCCTTATTTTCTTTCAATTGGAAAACTGCCCTTGAGTCGCGCACGACAAGGTGGCCCTTTTCTGTACCCACTCGTGATGTGGAAGGAAAAAAAAGAAAGAACCCCGGGAACAGTGAGTGAGTGAGAACTTTATTGTGGTCCAAAAGTGGCGCAGGCTCTTCCCCCTCCACACCTTAAATTGAATAAAGCGCAAGCGGTCACACTACGAAAACTACATACAAAAACGTACATCACTCCAGCCATGCTAAACAGAATCGATCCAGACTTTTCACCTCACTGTCAGCACTGTAATCACGTGCACTGCAATATCAAACATATGCTCTGGCTGTACCCCTTTGATTCGGGGTCAGGATTATCGGAAACACCCTCCTGGGAGGCTGCCATGCGCAGCATGGAACTCAACAACCAACTCCTGGCAGTCCAGAGGGCCCGGGACACCGGGAACACCTTGCATCAAACGCTCTCGTGTGGCTGGAGACGCAGGGGGTAACTCCACGTGCCACAGTTTAAAAGAAAAAGAAATATCTAACAGCGTCTGATTCTCCATTGTCGACATTTGCAGACGCAGCGCTCCTAATTTTCTTTCATTTCGAATACTGCCCTTCAGAAGCGCACGACAAAGTGGCCATTTTCTGTACCTAATCGGGATTTGGAAGTGTAAGGAGGAAGAAGATCATATGCCGCAGTGCGCCACTACCTTAGCTGAGAGAGATGAGCACGAGCTGTTGGAGCTTGGACTGTGCCTCTTATGTTGGTTTTCGCTGCCCGCCTTCAGAATCCGTAAGCCTCCTTGTCAAGTGCTACTTGTCGCCAATAAACCCCATTGCATAGTTGTGGAGGTGCGGGGTACTCAACCTGGATCTATTAAACAGGACACTGCCCGCTCCCCCGGAAATGGCCGACGAAACCACCCAGCAAGGCGCGGCCCAACCCCCGGTGGTCATCTTGCCCACTGCGCTACGCCTGCGCGATCCACCTTTCTTCGACATCACCGATGAACAAGACGTGGAAGATTGGCTGTCGACATTTGAAAAGGTGGGCGCTAGCAACCAGTGGGACGATCCGTCGAAGCTTCCATACGTGTCTTTCTACTTTGAAAGAGGTCGCAAGCCTCTGGTTTTACAACCACCAGTCGGAATTCGCCACTTGGAGTGCTTTTAAGCAACGTATTGCCGATGTGTTCGGTCGCCCCAAGGTACGGAAGCTCCGTGCTGAATACCGCCTACGGAGCCGTGCACAGCTGCAGGGAGAAGGCTTCACGAGTTACACTGAAGACATACTGGACTTGTGCCAGCGCCTTAACCCTTCGATGAGTGAAGGAGACAAGATTAAACACATCTTGAAGCCCAAGGATCCGCGGACCGTGTCTGAAGTCGCCACTCTGTGCCAGAGTTTCGACGAACTGCGGAAACAACGGGTCTTGGCGCGGCGAGCAGCTGCAACAGACGAATCGCTCGCGGCGTTGACCCTCGGTGGCGAGCACAACACGCTGCTGTCGGAGATCAAACGGTATGTTTGTGAAGAAGTCGCACAACTCTCATGCCTGTCGTATTTACCGACAGCAGAACCCGCTGCTCAGCAACTCGCGCCCTCCATCAAAAAAACAGACAAAGAACACTGGGCCCACCTTGCATCAGACGCCCCCTGAGGTAGGAGACGCGGAGGGTCACTCCACGCGCCGCAGTTTAAAAGCAGAAGAAATATCTAAGAGCGTCTAAATTCTAAATTTCCCCACTTATATTAACCGCCGGTTTCATCGCCAATCCTCCGTAGTGGGTACGACCCAAGAATTAAGGGTCAAGCAAGCAAGCAAGCGTCTGATTCTCCATTGTCGACACTTGCAGCGTGTTGCTCAAGCACATAGGCATAACAACTGTGACAGTTGTAAGTTCACGCTTGCCCTGTGCATGACTGTGCGTTCATTTAGGGCGTCCTTCTTTGTGCTTCAGCGGTGCGCTGCAAGGATCGAGCTGCTTCTGGTTCTTCGTGTTACATTTCGATTTCTTGATATCGCATTCATTGCTTCGCCCTTGCGGCGAAACTGTGACTTTTTAGAATGTAAGAAGTAAAAGTGAAACAAAAAATTCTAAAAATAGATAATAGAATGAAGCGGAGAATTTGAATAAGAAATTCGGCAGATCCCACCCCATGTGGGAATCGGTTTAATGCGAAGCAGTGAGCGCGTACTTCTTTGCTGCATGTTATGGTTTTGAGCCAAGCGTTATGAGGTGGATCGACGCGTTTTTGTAAATGTAGTAGTTGTGTGCACATCATGGGCTTACCAAGCACGTCGACAACGCTGGCGTTTAAAGGGTAACCTATGGTTCAGCACTAAATTCAGCACTAACGTTAGAGCACGTAGCACGTCAGTATTACCGAAACGAAGTGCGCTTTACAGTGCAATGATATATCATACGTCACTTTCGATAATGCATTCCTCCGGTGTCGAGCAACGCTTGAATATAGCTTGCTGAATTATAGGAATTCAAATGTAATGTTTATTAGACTACTATAAAAGCGGAGCCAACACTGGAACCACAGATGTTAACCTGACATGACGCCTATATCGTAGTAGTACATATGTAGTGTTTTTTGCTCTGTAATAAAATTAGACGGTCAGCACCACAACCACTATTGACGTTGCACCAACATTACGCCTGCATAGGGTGTTTATCCAAAGAACTTTCCAGAGCTTGCGCGGCTCTATGGTAATATACCTGACTGCGACGCAGAATGCTTGGGTTCAATTCCTAATAATATTATCTGGGGTTTAACGTCCCAAAACCACGATATGATTATGAGAGACGCCGTAGTGGAGGGCTCCGGAAAGTTCGACCACCTGGGGTTCTTTAACGTGCACCTAAGTACACGGGCCTCAAACATTTTCGCCTCCATCGAGGGGTTCAATTCCTGTTGGGATCCTAATTTTCTCTTCTTTGCCTTCGTCGGGTAAACGCTGCCGCTGTCGGTTTTTTTCTCAACGCCCGCACATTTAAATTACCAATGTCTGTTCTCACCGTTCCTGGGTACATATGAAATGTCAATCATTTCTGAGGCGTAGCCGTACACCACTGCCCATGGTAAACGGGTATGTGCCACAGGTGTCTTGAACAAAGGCTTTTACGATTTACGCGACAGGATTTTCACGTTATTCATGTCATTACCAGACAGTCATATTCGTCAAATCCTCTTAACCTCGCATGCCCTGTTTTGTCTTCAACAAGTTAAGGTGGTGATCACGAGAGCACCCAGACGTAGGCGGCTAGAGATAGATAGATAGATAGATAGATAGATAGATAGATAGATAGATAGATAGATAGATAGATAGATAGATAGATAGATAGATAGATAGATAGATAGATAGATAGATAGATAGATAGATAGATAGATAGATAGATAGATAGATAGATAGATAGATAGACAGACAGACAGATAGATAGATAGATAGATAGATAGATAGATAGATAGATAGATAGATAGATAGATAGATAGATAGATAGATAGATAGATAGATAGATAGATAGATAGATAGATAGATAGATAGATAGATAGATAGATAGATAGATAGAAACGCTCAAAGTGTCTAGGGTTTGCTGAGAAATACTTCGCGTTTAAAAATAAAGCAATTTGGAAACGTAGAAAAATAGGATTAAAGACTGATTTTATAGCCTGAATCTCTTTGAACCTTCAAGAAACTCCTGCAGGGCATCGGCAATCTTCTTGTCACTGTATCCAAGGGACAAAGCCCCGAAAGAAAGTACATTTGGTTAATTTAAATCTAATCTAAAGGATCGGCAGATGGCACCTAAAGTAAGTTTGCGCAAGGTAGAGTATCCATAAGAGTGAATTAGATAATGTTCTGTTGTCCAATGTACTCCGCAAAATAAAAAATTAGAGGAAGCTGCCGGACCAGCTATGTGCAAATAAAAATTTAAATATGAAGTCTGACAACTTAGTCTAGTGATTGCGACTTCAATTGCTCGTGTTTGACATATTTTACTATTCCAAAAAGACTGAGGTGCTGAAATTCTAATGTCGTTATTGACGGTGCAGAGTATTTATCTAACATCATTTTTCTCCTTACTCTAGCACCTATAATGACTGCGTAGCGGCAATACGTTAATAACCGGGCCATTCGAAGATGCCGGTTATGCCTATGCACCTTTGAAATATGTTCACCGTCATGGCAGACGTGATTGAGTCAAGTACGACGTGGCCAGCTCGTGATTGTTGATTTTCGCATTGATACAGATATTCTGGGTTCAATGTTTGCTCATTATGTGCATACTTCAGTTGCCAATTAAAGCTGCTTTTGCAGATTGACACTTTCACACTACGTGTACGTCTGTCTTTTAGTACAAAATATGTGATTAAAAAAAAGATATCTATTTTACTTGTTTTGATCGAGTTTTGTCTTATTGAGCAATCGGTGAGATTTAGTTTGTGCACCGAACTCAAGATCAAATTTTTTTGATGGTTAACTAATGTTAACGAATGGCTGCGTCGCCCAAGCGGCCAGTGGACCTGCAAGATAGCACGAACACATTCCCCTTGCATGCGAAGTGGGAAAGGAGGGCTTCCGCGGCAACCCTCCTCCTCTCGGTTTCGCGCCCTTTCCCTCTAATTGCTGCCCGCACCAGTGACGTCACGACAGAAATGTTGCTCTTGAATTATTTCTAGTAGATACCCGGCAGCCGCCAGTGGTGGAAGCGGCGCTGCCGCAGGGTATCAGCAGCAACATAGTCTTGAGATAGTTAACGTGGGGCCGAAGTGTGAGGGGCAGATCACGTGGGAAGTCGGAAACAGGCAATCGAGCATTGATTATTGTCTCATGACAGAAGGAATATATGACAAACTTAGAGAGATGAGAATAGACGAGGAAGGCATTAACAGCTTGGGTAGTGATCATAAACGCATAATATTACAAATGGGATATAAAACTGAAAATAAGAACATAGAATCAAAATTTGGCAGCTTGTATCTAAATGACAAACAAATAACGAATGTAGCCGCAAGAGTCGAAGAAAAAGTAGACGAACTGCCAGGCAAAGACTGGAAGTATAGTGAGCTGCTACATATAATCACAAAAGAAATGGAAAAAGAGAAGAAAACTATTTGTTGGAAAGGAAAGAGAAAGCCAAAAAGTTGGTGGAACAAAGAAATCCGGGAGGCGATCGAGAAGCGACGTGAGGCATCGCGGGAGCACAGACAGGCAAAAAAAGAGAAGCGGCCACAGGACGAAGTCAACCAAATATGGGAAATATATTTAGAGCAAAAATCCATCGTGCAGAAATTAGTCGAGGCAAAAATTAAAGGTGAAAGTGAACGCTGGATGACAGAGATTCGCGAAAAGAAGAAGGCCGCGCCTAGGATATTTTGGAGCCACCTAAAAGCGCTAGGTAGGAAGTCTGTCACAATGCAACAACGTTTGGTAGATGAAGGAGGAAATCAATTGGAAGGGCATAAAGCGCTAGGTTACATCCGAAAGATAACAGCCGATTCGTTTAAAAAGGTCACCCAGGGGATTCCCCCGGTAGGTAATAGTACGCAAAGGAGTGCAACTGACGAAGGTGTAGTACTAGAGAATTTCAATTGGAAGAAGGCCGAAGGAAAAATTCCTAAGCGCACTACTCCGGGCTTAGATGGGGTTCCCGTCAGCCTCATTAACGAACTCGGACATAACACTAAAGAAGCACTGCTGAAAGCCGTAGAAAAGTGCTTACAGGAGCGGGAAATACCAGACAGTTGGCGAAAAAGTAGAATGAACTTAATCTATAAAGGCAGGGGAGAAAAGGATAACATTCGCTCGTATAGACCGCTAACCATTACATCGGTGCTATACAGGTTGGCGATGCAGGCAGTAAAATTAAAAATAGAAGCGTGGGTAGAACAAAATGATATTTTGGGAGAACTTCAGAATGGATTTCGAATCGACAGGCGGTTAGACGATAATCTGTTTGTTCTTACCCAGTGTATAGAAATATCGAAAATAGAAAAGAGGCCCTTATACATAGCTTATCTAGATATCACCGGAGCGTATGACAACGTTAATCAGGAAATTTTGTGGGATATATTGAAAGAAGTGGGCATAGGGGACGACTGTATACAGCTTTTGAGGGAAATGTACCGAGAAAATACAGTTTGTATAGAATGGGAAGGAATAAGTAGTAAGGACAGCGTTGAAATTAGCAAGGGGCTGAGACAGGGATGTCCTTTGTCCCCGCTGTTATTCATGCTGTACATGGTGAGGATGGAAAAAGCGCTAGAAGGTAGCAACATTGGATTTAATTTGTCACACAAACAGGTCGGCACGATGGTTGAGCAGAAGCTTCCAGGTCTATTTTATGCTGATGATATTGTCTTATTTGCGGACAGTCAAGATGATATACAGCGACTGGCAGATATATGCGGAAGGGAATGTGAGGCTCTAGGACTAGGATTTAGTGCAACCAAATGTGGATTGATGGTATTCAATGATCACGAAGACCATGCGGTCTTCATACAGGGCCAAAAAATACCGAGGGTAAGCGAGTACAAGTACCTCGGAGTATGGGTAAATGAGGGGGATAGATATATGGAGGTACAAGAGAAAGCAGTGGTAGCAAAGGGAAAGAGGAATGCTGCAATTATGAAGCACAGAGCTTTATGGGGATACAATAGGTACGAGGTGCTTCGAGGGCTGTGGAAGGGTGTGATGGTCCCGGGGCTTACATTTGGGAACTCAGTGGTTTGCATGAAGTCAGAGGTACAATCAGGATTGGATGTAAATCAAAGGACGGTGGGCCGCCTCGCGTTGGGCGCTCACGGGAAGACGACAATTGAGGCTGTAAAGGGTGATATGGGATGGACAGGCTTTGAAGTGAGGGAAGCTCAGAGCAAAATGAGATTCGAAGAGAGGCTGAGGAAAATGAAGAAGAGTAGATGGGCAGACAAGGTTTTCAGGTATTTGTATAGAAAAAGCGTTGACACGCAGTGGAGAAAGAGAACTAGGAGGCTCACCAGTAAATATACGGCTAGCAGTGCGGGCGATATGGCAACAGGGAGCATTAAGCGGAAGGTCAGGGAGGCGGAGAGGACTTATTGGATGACAGCGATGGGAAAGAAGCCGGCTCTGAGTAACTACCGAAAGGGAAAAAACGAAATAAGGAGGGAAAGGTTTTATGATAATTCAAGGGGAAGCGCTTTACTGTTTGAAGCAAGGTCGGGCTGCCTTAGAACGCGAAGCTATAAAGCGAGATTCAGTAACGAAGACGAACACTGTACATGCTGCGGGGGAACTAGGGAAACGATGGAACATGTACTGATTGAATGTGGCGATATTCACCCAGGTATACGTGTGGGCACGAGTCTACAGGAAGCCTTGGGTTTTAGGGACAACAATGGAAAGCTGAACACGTCCGCGATAGAAATAAGTAAGAGACGGTTAGAGTATTGGTGGCAGAAGAGTAGAGATAAAGTACAAAAATAAATAATGGGGGGGGTGGGGGGGGAATAAGGTCATTCTGCCTTAAGAGGCAGAGAGATAGACCGTGAATTTATAAATATTTTTGGTATAATAAGATAGATTTAATCAATGTAGACAAGGTATTAGGCCAGCATGAAACAAGGAAGTTTTTCCTTTTTCTTCGAGCATGGTGGCAGACATGTCACCGCCCCGTTATAAAGGGGACGCTCATAGCATCCAGCAAGCCAGAGCGCGTCCCATCGGAGGTATAGAGTTTCCGCCCTTTGCCCTAACTGCGTCAACGAATCCTCTCTATCGGCGCTCGCGAGTGTCATCACACAGAATTTCACTTCAGCGCTCCGAGACAGCGACGCCGCACCGCCAACCAAGAGCACCGTGTGAGAGTCGACTGAAACGCGCTCATCGGCTAGTTAATACGTTGTCATTAGGAAAAAAATAAAGACAGGAAAACACGGACATGAATGATAGGACATATGGACACTCACATGAAACACAGACATGGATACTCATCCTGTTCTTCGTGTCCGTGTTCTCTTTTCACGCCTTTCCTTGCTATGGGAGTAATCTCATCTGTTCATTGCGCACATCGCTGAAATACTCGGCATGCCTGACCGGCATTCCGCAGTTATATCGAGGGTTTTTCTTTCCCTGCTGTTGCCTTTTAGCACGTTATCGATCAGTGTGCTATAGCAACATTAATCCTTTCGGATACGGGCACACAGAAGTACAGTATATATTAACCACATAACACCACACAGCCACCAGCCATTGCATCCATAACAATCACCAATGAACAGATTGCGCAAACTGCTAGTCCTTCCTCATACTCTTATGAAATATCGAGCGACAGTGGCAACGCGAAGAAACCGTCGACTAGTAACTGCCTGAAAACACTTCAGGTGAGCTGCGCGCATTAAACACGAGGAAAGACCTGCCGCGGCAGAGCACCAGCTGTCACGCCACTCCAGCAGGTAACGCTATTTTTGACGCATTCGCTACAAGTACAACGCTTCTGTCCCAGTATCAAAACACAGAATGCAAGTCAGAGCACACTAACGTCAATATATAATCCAGCCTAAAAGCTTGTCGAATCTAGCCTTACGCGAAGTGAGATATTTTGTTTGAATCGTAAAGGGCACTTCGAAGGTTAACATTCAAAAGAGGTATCTCTGGTTAAGGCTGAAGCGGATGTGTTTGAACTGCGCACACATAGCAACGGAGCAATGGCAGAAAATTCAGGCGCCCTTCTTGAAAACGATAGCCTCAGTGCTTTACAAATAGCGAACCACTAGGCGATGTTTCTTGCTGTAAACACCAAAGCACACAAAACAAAATCGAAGTCACCCATCAGTCAGCAAGCATGTCCTTGCGCACAAAGTTCTGGCCTCTTGCGAACACGCCACGAATGTGCGCTTCACACGTACGCGTACTCTCTGACCGTCGCGTTGCTGGGGCAGGAAAACGCCCCTGCGAAGGGGCCGAAATTTCTCGTCGCATCAGTGCACATCTTAGAAAACTTCCTCTTCAAAGAGTCCGTCCAGCAAGTGCCATGGCAGAAGGTGGCGAAAAACACCTGCGTGGGACTGTATTCGCTCAAACCTTTGAGGCGCAGGTCGGAGGCCTCGTCTTTAAACCTCAAATACGACGTGTAGGCGACATCCAGCGCGGGCAGCCACGGAAACGTCCTCTCGGCCTCCCGGACATCGGAATACCATGAGAGGTTCCAGAAGGACGACGTGACTGCAGATTCCGATGGTGCCATCACAGCACCTCCGTTCAAGAGGTGCGTCATCATATCGACAGCCCTGAAGATTCCTTCTGCGTAGATAAAGCCGAGGCCACCGTAGAACATCGTGCTAGTCGCCTCGCCATAGTAATACGGTGGTCTAAGGGCGGCCACAGAGATGGAGAGCACGTTCCGCACGGGATTGTAGCTCGTCAGAGCCCGCCCAACAAGCGCGAAGATTTCCGAAGCAGCCACGTAGTTCCCGATAGCCACTGCTGCTTCACTGCCGCGGTTGAACATCTGCAAGCAGCTCCATTCCCATTCGGCGTAACAGCCACCGTCGCTCTCATTGTACGGTTTGCCGAAGTACTGCTCGAAGCCGCCGGGTCTTCCAAAGTCGTCCTCGAGCCAGATGATAGTGGACATACCTTGCACAACTGAGGAGAGTGCTCGTCTCATCTCGCGGTGAGCTTGGAATACGCGCGCAGTTTCTCGACTACGACAGATCGGATGTTGTCCAGCCGGCTGGTGATGACGAGTCGTGCTTCCATCGATAGCATCGGCTTGTTGATGGCCGCCAGAAGGACGCTGTACGTCGTGTCCACGTGGTCGAAGCAGATGAGACGCTGAAAGTACTTGCCTTCCGGAATGCTGCTTACGGAGGAACGCAGTTTACTGCTGATAGTGGCACCCACAGCTTGCACAAACCACCAGATCGTGTGGAACCAGATGTCTTGCGCGGTGTTCGAGGCAAATATGGAGTCTACGGCTTTGATGATCCCGCCGTTCGTAGCCAAGACGAAGTCATTCTCGTTGATGTCCAGTCCACGAGTGCCATATACGGATCGAAGCGCTCTCACCCAGTCGTTCGCGCTCAGATTTCTCACTAGCTCCGGCATGCGTCCTATCTCTACGAGTCTTGGCTCATGGAGGCCATTGTCGATCGAAGAGGCCAGATCGTGAAATATCTGCTCCTGTACTCCGTCACTTCTTGTTAACAAGAAGGTCGCGAAGGACTCCGATGCTGGTCTAAGCGCGAACAGAGTGTCCATTAAAAAGTTCGTGTACATGGAATAGCCGTCTTGGTACCTAGATATGGTCTTGTGTGTGAAATGCCAGAAAAGCGACGGCGTGGATGGACTCAGCATGATGGCACGATCCCGTTGAAGACACGATGAAGCCGCCGCCGGAAGCAAGTGGACGCGGAACCACAGCGGTAGCGCCCATACAACGGACAGTTCCAGGACTACCACCAGGGCTCGGCCGTGGTCGACGATTTCTTCAGTTTCACCAGACGTGGGCCACGCGAAGCTTCGTTTGCTTATGAAGGCCGTCAGCATTTTCACGGCGTCCTCTTCGTCGGCGGTGCCCGACACGCACTGGCGCATCATGCTGAGCGGCCTGTTGATCACAGCGTGCCGGTCGTAGTCGCCGAAGCTCAACTTATCAATGGTCGCGATCCAGTTGAGAATGGCTTGCTCCGTGACCGAGCCGTTGACGTACCGATAGTCGTTCGACCAGCCAGAGCACACGAAGCAACCGAAGCATTGGCAAGGCGATCCCCTGCGGCCGTTGTCGATGTTTAGCGCCCTGGCGTGCTCGATACAGTCTGGCGTGCCGCACAAGCCAGCCACTCGGCTGTCAACCTTGTTCCCCTGGTATAGAGCGAACAGCACCAGTGCCAGAATGAACGCCAGCAGTGCAGCTGCTCCCACAAATGCTGTTCGGCCAAACGACGGGCGGGTGACGCTCAGTTTGTCCTTCTTGGGAGACACTTGCAGTAGGTCTTCGAGCCGAGCCTTCTGCAGGCGGCGTAGGAAGAGAAAGGGTAGTCGAAGTCTTAGGAAGATTAGAGCGACTGCTACCATCTTTGTTTAATTTTAATGAAATATTGCTTTCATACCCAAACAACTTATTGGGATGTGTTTGTCTGCTTAATATGACAGCTCTTTATACACTGCGCTAGCAGCGGTTTTTGCTTGACACTCGTGTACTCGACTGGTGTCCCTGCTCTACTTTCCGACCAGCCAGCGGGCTGCAATTTACTTACAAGAAAATAATAAGAAGCCTTCGCACGATGGCGCGAATACTGCTCTGCAGTCTTACCTTGTCTGTAAGCGTATTCTTTTCACAATACGGGATCACCTGATAGGTAAAGCGTGGACACCTGGGCTAGTTGGTTTTTACTGTTGCTCTACACTTGAAAGGTGTAGAGCAGCAGCGACGCTGGTAGCGATATTTTTTGTGACGCATCGTGTATACATTGAGGACATAAAACTGCAATGATTTTTCATATTCTTATCTGCTCGGGTAAAGCGTTCGTTAGCAACATATTCACTAACGTGCAATCTTTTCACATTTCTTCTCGGAGAGAACTTGTTCCGCCCAGAAACCTCTCAGTCGTATTATAGTGGCAGAAAGCGTCGCAGGATACCACTTATATTCACACTGTTGCCACTTATGACTCCGATTACATGGTGGTTTGCAACAGTAAAAAAATTCCGGTGATCAAAAAAAGGAAAACGAATCTACCTAAGCAAAATAGCAAGGCGATTCTGTATCAAACGATCACGGTGAGTAAGTATACAGGGTGTTTCACGTGAGTAGAACCAAGTATTTTAAAAAAGTTGTCAACCGCGACTGAATGAAATTAACGGCATACGGTTTACCCTCATGTGACACTCGTTATGGTATTTTTGTACTGTGCCTAGTTGGTTTATGCAACATTTTTAATATTCACTGTAGGGCCAAGTGCGTTTCGTCACGTCATAGAGAGCATTCCAAAACGAGGGATCTAGTTTTCTTGGCGATGTACATGTTACGTGGTGATTTTTTCCGGCTTTTAAAGAAAGCCCACGAAATTTGAAATAATACTATGTGACTGCGCTCATGGGCTACCGTACTGCAGCGCTCTCAAACGTGCTTCGAGCGAAGCAACCGGCGCGCGGACCGTCATCCTTATCGCTTCTCGGGGACAATGGCGTCCTTGCCATGTGCGGTCATCAGAAATGGTGACAGTGAAACCTTCGTCAGCATTAAATTTTAAGGTCAGGCAATGAAAACCTATAGAAAGTGCCTATAGAAGTTGGCATAGAACGGCTTGCAGGGACACTGATAAGGAAAACGGAGTACTTGGTATTACATTTCTCGAATCCTTTTTCCTAACATTTTTAGATGTTTTCTTATAATTTCCATTACTATAATGCCAATTCAATTTCGCTCGTTTAATGAGTGTTAAGCAGAATTTTTGTTGTACTCCAGCCACTCACAGATTAATGTACGGTCACAACATCGGCTTGACATAACAGCAAACACAAATGGAATTTAGATATGCAAATAGCAGGAATGACGCAGAAAGTCAAAAAAAGAACAACAAACCAGAGTACGTATTTTAGCAGCAGGTTACAAATGAAATGCTGCGGTAAGCAGACGGGCAAAAACGATGCAGAATCCTAGGTAATGTATGAAATGCAAACGGAGGACAGCTAAGAAGGCACTTCTGCTAACAATCAAATTATGCTTAAAAGAATTCTAACAATTTAGCAGGAAGACCAAAGATACAGTATGCCAAGATATATTGCGTTACGTAAATGTTTGTTCTATTGCATCTAGCATCGGCGCCGGTGGTGCGACAGTTGCTAGAATCTCGTTTGCATACAAGTCAATCTCATCGTATGCAAGTCGAACTTACATCTACGAGATCGTTCAAATCACTGACGTGTGAAAGCCGCGAGACGCAAAGAAACCCCATTCTTGCATTCTTGAGACTTCGCAACGAAGCACCACGCAAGAGAAACTTCGATAACGTGACTATAGCGGGATAACAATTCGCGTGAAAGACGCCGCACGCATTGGAGTACGCAGCACAGTACAGTGGCTACGAGCAAATGTCATGGAACCAACACAACCAAAAAGGAAGAAAAGTCCAGAAAAGAAAAGTTCGGCTGCGCGCAGACGTTCGCGCGCCTGTTTTTTCGAGATTGCGCGAGTGCGACCACGTGACTCTGCTCCACCAATAGGGACGCGCAGAGCTCATTGCCTACCCTTCGCTGGAGCACTCTAGCTGAAACATAAAAGAATTTCACTGTAGTTAGTTTTATTCAGGTGGCTTAGTGGCAGAAATATCAGCTTAAGAAGCGGAGTTCAGCCAACGTTTCTTGTTCCGCACGGTAGTGTTTCTATAGCGGTATCTTGTATCTTAAGTTACAAGATACATTATTGGATGTATCGGAAATACAGATACAGATACTCATGAGGGTGTCGACTTGGGCTTGTTGGTTTGTCATAATCGTAAACTGTTGGTTTGTCATAATCGTAAACTGTTGTTGGTATGTACTTGCTGCCATGCGCATTGAGTTTTGCCAGGTGTATAAGGTCACGTCGCTCTGCTAATAAAATTTGTTGACAGTGTGCGCTCCGTGTGTGTCTTTTGTGTTCCCCGTCTACGTCTTTCCGCGCAACAGTTTACGATTATGACAGATACTCATCTTGCGGGACGTATCGCGATACAGGTACAAGATACCCAAAATGTATCTAAGATAGTGTCTAAGATACATGTATCTTCGATGCTGCCCAGCCCTGGCAGCACCATACACCAGAACGCGCTTGAGTGTTTCAAAACGGTCCACAATCTCACCTGCTCCGTAAGCGTGGCTCGCCTGGTGCCCAATTTGCCACGTCCGGAAGTGAACCGCGGTATGGCACGAGTAAATGTGGAGCACCGAGGCTGAGCGGCGGCCTGCCTCACTGGCGTCCTTGCGGTAGTCGCTGGTTCCTTCGAGGTGGAAGGAGCAGTGTCACTCGTCACGGAGATGGCACTGCGGCTGTCGGGAGCTTCAAGGAGCGCATCACAATTACAAATTGATATGTATTCAGGCATATCGAAATGTTTCTTGTGGGGCACTCTCTCTCCCGTTTGTGTGTGATGTGTGTGTGTTGCGTGCGTGTGTGTGTGTGTGTGTGCGTGCGTGCGTGCGTGCGTGCGTGCGTGCGTGCGTGCGTGCGTGCGCGTGCAACAGATATTTGGCGTCTAAAGTCACCTAAACATACGTTTTTGCTGGAAGATTATGGCTTATACTCGAGGACAACTTTCTGTGGCAATAAAGGGAAAGCTACGGCGGCGGAGCGTCTGTCCATGTACTGCTACGCGAAGTAGTCCGGTTTGGCGCGCGTCTCGTAACGCCGTGGAAAGTGATGGCAAGCGTTGCATTTCGACGCAAACGCTGCTTAGCGTCTAAGATACGGGTAAAAGGCGCGACTTTTTCACGCACGCAAAAACGCAAAGTGACAACGTATAAAGTAAAAGAAATACAAATATCTCGCTTGTGTGCGCTGCGTTCCGTCTCAAGAAGCTACATGTAGAAAATGAAGGAGTATTTTATATATATCACGCAGAAAATACGGACGCAATTGTGGGACTACATTTATTAGCGGTAGGATACGTGCATTGTGGCTCTGTAGCTTTCCCTTCATTGCCACAAAAAGTTGTCCCCGAGTATAGAGAGGGCTCTCAAGCAGTGTAACATTTTTTTAAGAAAATTGCTCCAACTACGCGGCTCACGTATACTCTTAATTCCGGAATTAGTTCGACCGAAGCTTTCCCTTTGTGCCATTCCGCCTGCTCTTTCTCTCACGCCGGATCTGTTACACAAATCAGAGATCAAAAATTACAAAACACAAAATCACAAATCGCAGTTGTTACTACATGTCACGTGACGGTTGGTTCATTTTAGTGTTTAAGTGGATCGAAAGCCTCGTGCTCCGCAGTTCACCCAATCAGTTATTGCGTACGCGTACACTATAACTGAACAAGTGACCAAAGCCGGGTTAGTTTGTACATTTCTTGAAGTGGTAAAGACATTCACAGTTTCGCTGCAAGGACGAAGCAATGAAATTCGAATGTTCTATGAAGAAAGGCTAACAGCTCATTCCTTTAGGAAATGCGGCCACTGAGACGGGCGAAGTGACATTCGTGCTGTCTATACGGCTTCAACTGAAACTTTGCTACGAGAGCACAAGACGTACACAGCTGTGAGCCATGTGTTCATTCCTTCTAGAGATAAGCGTGCGACAGATGTCAAAATACGCATTTTTTCCTGGAGACATGCGGCCGCCCTCCGGCTCTTACTCCATGCGCCTTTCACGGTTGGGGCGTTTCCTCTGTGCTTGAGTAACTGTTTCATGCGGCGCCGGGGCGATGGTACAGAGTCAGAATTTTAAGCAACATCAGCGCGGCGCCGAAAGCGGCGCTCACAACCAAAAACCCGCCGAGAGTGCCCATGTAATTGCTATCGAAATAAAACTTCGTTGAGGCGGGACAAGAGAACGAGATACTCCCAGCGCTTTTTGTAGCCTTCTTCCTTTTTCCCGCCTTAGTGAGGTGTTCAAGTGAGCCCATTTTATGCCGGAAAGCTCCGTTTCCATTGGACCGAAATTTCTCTCGCGTAAAGCTCACCCACCTTTCACTAGCCCTTCGTCGCTGAGCCTTCCGCCGGTACCTCCCGACTGCCGTCTTCCTCCGGGTGTGACTGGGGCGTCTGTAGCTTTTCCCACTTCCACAGTCGACACGGCCGGTTCTTTCACCGTCCTGGACATGGACGATGCTTGACTTGGAGTACCACTGCAGGTTGCGGGACCTGCTGCTTTTTTCGGTCTTGGCTCACCAGGCTGCTGCAGAACGCGCGCAGTCCGATCGGTAGCTGTGACAGCGGCGAACGGTGCTGTCACGGGTTCCCGATCGCCGGTCGAGTAAGGAGGGACTACATCCGACCTGCGCTGCTGCCTCCGAACGGCGCCGCGACGCCGCGAGCCCGAGGACTTGTCGTTGGACTGGTCATAGTTAGGCAGGACCAAAACCACACTCGACAGCGTTCGGCAAAGTCGTGGTGGCTTGCCGGCCTCCTGGGCTGCTCGGACGGTTTCGCCCGACCGAGAAGCCTTGTCCAAGTCCCGGTCGTTCGAGTGACCAGCGCCGTCTGGCTGAACGTCGCTGGCGGCGGCAGCTGAACCTTCGTTCCTAGAAGCCTTCTTGGTGCCGCATGAGGTTCGGGAGGGCTTCCTGGACATAATTGCAGCTCGGAGATCGCTGAATCGACCAAGACCGATTGTTTCTTCTTCTTAATGAACGCGCAAAGCGCACGACGGAACGCGTGGCACGTGACTATTTGATGCGTCCTAATGAAACGCTCGTACCCTCTATGGGAAATTGGCCAGGAATGAACTGAATCCTGGCAGAAAACACAAATTAATGAGAAAGATAGATAAGTAACATATAAAAACATGGTAATAAATGTAAAATCTTAGCAAGGGGACCATCCTTGTTCACGAATAAAAGACTGCCGTCATTTGGCTATTTCGTCCGTTCTTTGTTCCTGGTCCTTCTTTATGTACCTTGACATAATCAAAAAATTGCGGGATGTGCTTAGAACGTTCCGAGAATTTCAGGGTGAAAGCCTCGTTGGACCTTCTGTTGATCTGCTGTTCCGGTAGTCGCCTCTCCCTTCGCCAATTCTGCATTCCCCGAGCTCCTGCGTCGCATTTAGGGCCGCATGTTGGTCTCGTCGGGCTGCTTCCGCAGTTCCATCCATAGCCGCATCCTCCTGTCAGCGGTTAAGATGAGCGTCTTTTAGGGGCGAAGCTCCTTAAAGCGGCACCCGTTCGTCCCTCGTAGTCGTAGTGCGTAACCAGTCGTAACGCTAGTACAAGATCTTGACCTCCAAGGTGGTGCCGGTGGGAGATTTTTCCTGTGCGTTGTTGAACAATAAAAAATTCGCAGCGTGCGCGTTAACTAAAAGCCGAATTCTTCTGTCTCTCATTCCCCATTAGCAGCCATTGGCATGTTCCAGTAGGAAACGTTAGTAGAAGTAGAAGTGTAAGCGTTAGCTAAAAGCAGACTTCTTCTGTCTCTCATTCCCATTAGCAGCCATTGCTTACCTCTAAGGTAGTGCCTGGTGAGATTTCTCCTGTGCGTGATTAAACAATAAAAATTTTGTTCAAAACGCCGTTGATTGATGAAATAAACCAACGAAAGACGCCAGATGTTTTCTAAAAGCAATACGAAAGAACGCCAGATTTTTTTAAAGCAAAACGAAAAGACGCCAGCTGCTTAACGAACGGCGCCAGGGGTTTTCTAAAGCAATGGTTTTCTAAGCAATGAAAATTCACAGCGTACATGTCAAATTAAAGTGAGCTGCAAGTCTTCATAACTCTCATCGAACCTTTAGTATAAACGCGCCCGATCTCACGTCGGTGATGATGCACTGGGCAGAATTCACGGAAGATTCACGGTTTACCGATGAACCTCCGCTGCTTCGCCCACTCATCATCATTCACTCCGTGGATATGCTGTGATTTTTCTATCCTTAGATTACAAGGTAGGCTCGTCTGGAGCAGGTCGCCCAGCACCAAGGCACTGCTTTTACTGATGTTTAGTTTCGCTCCCGAGAGCCTACCGTAATCTTCAAAGCGCCTCAGCGCCTAAAGCGATGACACGCGGAATTGCGACGTACACTGCCGATGGAGCCAAATGAAAAAAGATACACCTAGCGTAAGTCATCGTGTAAAACCTCTGTGCTAGATCAAGCTACATTTCAGAGTTCGGCTGCCTAATAAAATATGTTTACTTGTAACCTATGGAATAATATGTACTGAAAAAGACTAAGTGAGTTTTCATTTTATTCTTTAAGCAAACGACTTCAAGATAAAGAAAATGCTTAGAATGGTGTCTTTGAAATGTATGATACAAATGCTTCCACAAACAAGGGGCCGGATCTGCCAAAAAGAAGCACTGATAGCCATAGCAATGAATGAATGAATGAATGAATGAATGAAAAATTCACGCTGAGTTCCTTTTTCTGGCTGCTCTCGCCTCTCCTGCCGTGACGTACTTGCTCGGCATTCCTCGCCTGCGACTAGCGCGAGGTTACGTCATATTTCCGCTTTCCGCTTTAAGAGCGAAGCTGTTTAGGCTAGCCGTAATCGGTGTGGCCTATCAGAAAACCATCGTCATAATGAACGGGTATGCGCCGCAGAAATTGGGGTGGTGGTGGTAAAAAGTATTTTTATTAGTGAAAATTAACCAAAGAGTTGCAGTGTGAGACACTGCATGCTTGAGTGGCCAGACCCTATTCCGGGACGCCAATGGAGCTGGCCGCTGCACGAGCGCGCGTCACCAAGGAGCGTTGAGCATCCGAGGTGGAGCAGACTCACCACGGGTTCACTAGGAAAAAGAGAAAGTTATAGAAGGAAAGAGAGAGAGAAAGACTGATAGAAATAATGGGAATACATAAGAAGATAGAATGAAAGAGAAAGATATCGAAAGAGAGATAAAGGGAAACATGGAAAGAGAGAGAAAGAAGCAGAGAGAGAAAAAAAGAACAGAGATAAAGATAGGGTCGTCCTATGAGAGGTGCGAACGCTCGGTACTGGAGTTTGGCCATCCGTGTGTTGACTAACCTAGCGAAATCGTAGCAACAGCCTATAAGCACCAGATTAGGCTGCAGAATCGTCGATTTGCTCAGTTTCAAGCCTTGTGCGACTTGGTGTAATAAAGGTCACATATAGGAGGTGACAGAGAAAATATGAGAAAAGACGACGAAGACGTTGAGCATGGCATCAAGGCTAGAAGAAGACAAAAACGACGTCGAAAATATAAAAGAGGAAGCTGACGTGGGCAGGGGGGCCCTGGGTGTTCGATCGTGAGCGCGTGAGGCGGGCACGAGCGTCGCCGGCTTGTGTTCCGTGCGCTTCGGCTCCCTTTGTTCTACGGCATCGCACCGTAGTCACCGGCCGTTCAAGGACACGTCCTAGGAACTGAATGGCCGTCACGAACACCTGCAGCGGCTAGGGAGCGTCATCGGCTTGTGTCCCGAGCGCTTCGTCCTACGGCACCGCCCCGTAGGCCTCGTCTGAGCCAGGACCTGTTCCCGAGCAACGCTGGCCAACTCAAGAACCTGCGGCGCACAGGTCATTGAACTTCGAGCCTCCCAGCCTCAACAACAACGCCAGCTCGCGTTCCGTACCAGAGAAAGACAGCGTCGCCGACTTGTACGCCGGCGTTGACTCCAGTGCCCAACGCAACGCCTCGCCTCATCATGAATCGGCACAGAACGCCGTGAGTTGTTTGAGCGAAGAACGCTTCGTACTATATAGATGTTGGTTTCCTTCATTTTTTTGTGTGATAGCTTTATTTAGTGTCGGTATGTTTTATATGTTTGCAGTGGTTTGGGGTAAAAATGTGTTTTTCTTTTTTTGTGTAATTAAAATAGGTGTGTGTAACGCTCTCGTCTTGTCTGTTCCTTCTGGCCGATTGCTGTCCGGAGATCCGTGACAGGGTAATATACTTTATTTAGAGTCCATCGAGGAATCACTGGCCCGGGCTAGGCCTCCTGGAGCCGTCGTCCGGGGAACATCGTGCGATGTCCTCGGCGATAGCCCCAACTCGCTGGACAGCCCAGATTTGGTCCACTAGATGTGGGCTGAGAAGGGCGGCTCGCCACACTTCGCCATGTTTTTTTTTTCACGCGAATGGCGCAAAGACGAAGTCGACGCACAGCTCGCGCGCTCACGTGGTAGTATCTGTAACTCACACGACCTTAAAACATGGACATCTAAGGCTTTCGCCTCAAAATAAGGTTGATTTGATTTGAATTACACAAAAAACATAATGCTACTGACAGACTGTGTTGCTGTCCCAGGTGGCGGTGCATGGACGTGCCACAATAGGGCAGCATCAGGCGTTTTTTTTTTTCGTCCAATGCAATCATGAATCGACAACGACTGTCTCTGTCAGGCCATACTTGACAGACAGTGAGGGCTGCCCCCGTCTTTTGTCGAAAATAGCACTTGTACACCTGCACACTAATCTACTGGGTGCCATTAAACGAGTGATACGAGCCGAGGCCTAACCAGTGAGTGGTACACCGGGCTCATCTCAAAATTTCTGTCTACCATGGGCTACCTGGCAAAAACATGCACGTGACAACATTCGCGTCCAAGGAACCGCTACACGGTCAAATGCCTCCTCTAAACAAGATTGCTCACCACACCAGCGAGCACAAGTCCATTACAATCCCATAGTGGACAGTCGGCCGTAAAAAGTATACGCACCATGCGCCTGAGTTCCAAATTAGGGTGCCTTGATGCGCGTTTTGTTGCGCGTTTTGTGGGGCGCACACATCGAGGCACACTATTCCAAATTGTTCATCTGCGCCACCTGGAGGTATGCCACCTAACGTAAAACTAGGTGCTTCGTAGGAAATGTGTATTCCTGTTATTCGATCACGTATGAGTTTTTCCTCCCGCACAGCAAAATTTCCGTTTCAGTGTTTTGTTATAGGCTTCCCAAGCAACGCTTAGCGGCGCTGCTGCTCTTGACAGGCAGCGCCATCTCTGGCAGAAAAAGAGAAACTGGGGCGTGATCAGCGAGCGCTTTCCCTTCTCGCCACCGCGTTGCCGCTCGCTTCCGTGCACGTGCAGAGCTCTCGCGGTGCACTTGCGGCGTCTCACGATGTACCGCGTGCAGTGCGGCTTCAAAAGGATCTTCAAGCTTGACTGGCACTTCCGCAAAGCGAACTTGATAAAATGAGGAAAGCTCGTCAATCACGTTAACGGTGAAGAGCAGACGATCGACGACAACCACGCCCGACTCAAAGCGAAATGCATTTCCCAAGTCGCGATTACACCGTGTAGGACGTATACCCCGAGGTAAGTCTCATTCTGTCATGTTAAAGATGAATAATGGTCCACATGCACTCCGAAATGAAGCCGTACACGCTATCGATGTTCTGCGGTGTGGACTACGAATCATATGATTGTTGTTTTGATATGGCATGCTTACAGTAGCAGCCGTGTACTTTCGTGAACAAACGTTTGCGGCGTGCGAAAAAAAGATTATACGGCCATGGCACTGCTTCCTGAGAAGGTTAGAGTCAAGTCCTCCGTGCCGCTGGAGAATCACCCGCCGATTAAGACGCGAGGCAGCTAGCTGAGCTTCAACCACTGTGAAGCAAGATGAACTGCTCACCTCGTTTTTTCGGCTCTCGCGTCATGCTTGCAGTCTCTTTTTTATGATATCGACTTGACAGGCGTATAAAACCTGTTGCGTGAACGCGGCTAGAAAATCGCACAAAGTCAGAAGGTGGTTAATTCAAGGTTGCAATTGCAAAGCATGTATGAAGTGCCAGTTATATTTAGCGGCTTAAATATATATCACCCCAATAAAGTGACAAAAACAAAGCAAACCTGCAGAACGATGTCAAAGCTTGCTGAAAATGCACAGACGTCCGTTCCGGCGTGATAAAGCAGCCTTCCCGACGCGTGAAATGCAGGCGCCGAACTTCTGACAATGTGCGGAGTTCAGTTGAATTCAACCAACCGCGCAACGCTAACGGTATAACGCGAATGTGAACGTTCAACAACGACGGGTAGGTCTCACGAGCACGGGGAATCAAAACACAAAGTTGCTTCACCTACAACCGTAACTGGACTTTCACAATGCGAGAAGACAGCGAGTAATCATTACTGTAGTCGCTGCGTGCATGCGCCCCGTTACTTACCGATTCAGGTAGTCGGAACGAACGAAAGCGATGAACTCAGACAGCCAAAATAGAAGGCGAGACAGCGCTGTCAGGTATCCACGCTTACCGCCTTTATTTCTCGTGCGACACGCCAGTTTAACACGTGAATCGTGTGCCTTGTCTGCACTGTTGTGGCTGGCCACTAAACCGCAATACTTCGGACCACGCTTGCGCTTCCGCGGGGTCGCTTCTGCCATCGTGGAAATGCGCAGCTTCGCACAGCAAGCCTCTCGGTTCAACGTGCCGAGCTGATTGCCCCACAGTTACCCGCACCGAGAGAAGAACGCGAGCGCACGTGCGCTACCGCTACCGTGAAAGGGGCTGAGTCGGCCGCGCGACGGTTCAGTGTTTTCCGACAGAGCCGCAGCGCGGCTGGCGCGGCGCTGTCGTCGCGCCGCAAACTTGAGCTTGGGTTCCCTATACCAGCCGAAGGCCACGTGACTAATAAAGAGTTATGGCTCATTCACACTGGGGAATCCGCCGGCCACAGCGACCGGAATTTGCGCGCCGCCGAAATTCAACATTGTTCACACCGCGTAGTAACCGCACTGCCGAAACTAGGGCGCCTAGTTGTCATCGTCCCTTCGCTCGAAGGAACGCTGGCATCGACGCGCTCTGCGTTGTGTACGCGTTTCGTTATGGCGAAGCGCATAAACAGGAGCAGGGTCGTGGAACTGCTGGGCCTGCTGGAAAGGAACTTTCTGGCGATATCTGACGAGGAGAAACATGCGTTCGCCGAGCAAGAAACGACGCAAGCAGTCGTGGTTGGTTCGTCCTGATTTGCAAGACGCGAGAAGCTTGGTCGAGCCGAGATAATGCTACCCGTTTTGCGAGATCGCGATGGTGTATTGCAAAGATGATAATCGCGACAACACTTGGCACTTGTCGAGAGCTACAGGATGATTACGAAAGACTTCGCTGTTGCTGCGGGCTTCGACGACTGCAATATCACAAGCACGCCGCCATTTTTCAAATGTTCTACTCGCGTTCCGATTGGTTCGCGGTGAGGGAATCCGGCGGCAGCTGCCGCAAAAATCGGTCCAGGACCGATCGACGCGGAAAGGGTTTTTCCGGCGGATCTCGCTGTCGCCGAAGCGGATTCCGCGCGCTCTCGCCGCCGAATGTCTCAGTGTGAACGCGCCCTTATATCGATACTGCTCTCGAGCCAGAAGCGTGTAGCTATGGCCGCGTAAGAGCGCTTCGCATTATAAAGTAGGTGAGGCTGGAACTCCCCCTCACCCACGTGGGAGCGGCCCGCGACGTTGCTCTTTTAAGTGCGTAGCAATTTAGGGGCCCGGCTTCTCTTCCATTAACAGACCTCATGTGGCGTGGTCAATCTCACAGTCAAGCGCTTAATGTAGACCTAAAACATGGCTAGCAATTGAACAAAGCCGGATTAAAATAAACAAGCAACGTCTGAAATAACATAACAGCAATAACGAATACGTAATCGCAATAATTAACTTAAAATTGATAAGAAAGCTTCCGACACATGCGGTTCCCTCATGCACCGCCGCCTCGCAGAGCGCACGATTGCTCCTCCCACCTGCAATTCTCTGGCGCCTTCCTCGCTAGATCTGAAGGGGGAAACAATCTGACGGAACTCGCTGCAGACGACTCGTATCTCAACTGCCGTAACCAGCAGGAATTCGATAAAGCGCGCCAAGAAGTAGTGCGCATGTTGCAAACCGAGTTTGGGAATCTCCCTAAGAAGATTCTACTCGTGCCTGGGAAAACCTACACGGTTGCCTCAAACATTAACGTTATCGACGGTTTGTTATGCGGAGCAGTGGGAACTCTACGAACGGGAATCGCTGCGTGACCGTGCTACGCACTTCCTCAGGTCTCACAGTAGCGTAGCCGCATTTACTTTTATTTTGCATTTTTTTTACAGTGGCGTTTCTCAGAACCCAAATAATGTTCTTTGCCTATCTGTCATGGTTGCACGCCGTTAAACGAAGCTTGTCGAGTGATAGGTCGATTTTGCATGCTTTGGGAAAGCTCGAGACAGTTGGTTTGCCGAGATTTAACTCTATAGAATGTCTTGGTTTAGGCAAGGGCGACGAGAAGTCTGCACGCTTCGAGTACACGCTGCGACAAGGGAGCCAACGTGCTGCCCTGAAAGACAGCACACGGACGCTGCTTGGTGCTGTCGGTGCGATAGTCGCAAATGTGCAGCAATTTTGGATGCAGCCAGCGCATGCGGCCTTCGCGTGACGAAGATGGCCGGCTCGTTTCATTGTAGCTTCAGCCGCGTTGGTCGGCAACACTCGCGTGGTTTTACTCGCACGTAGAACATACGATGCGCGGAGAAATGTTATTGATTTGGAATTTATACGGAACATAGCGGCGACGCGGACGGCGAAAACGCGCCCAGAGTGTACATATTTATTTATTTACTTATTTACTTATAGGTACTGTGATCTGGTACCACATCTTGGTAGGGTGGGTATACATGAAATCGTACAGGCATTTAAACACATAAAAGGTCATAGCGATTGCAGGCATTGTTGATACATTTGTAAAGAATTTTTAAACACTGGTAGTGAACACATAACAAATACACAAAGACAAATTAATAACATTTTCAGATATTTTTCAAATATATTATTAAGGCATTTGGGCAACGACTTATGTATTAAGATTATTCCAGTCAGTGATTTCCCTAGGAAAAAAAGAATATTTAAAAGAGTTATTCCTTCTGTTCAAGGGAACTATTGTTAGAGCATGTCTTTGTCTTGTTTGATAACCTGGTAAGTAAGTAAAAAACTGGAAGTCCTATATAACTGCTATCGCAATAAAATTACCTAAGAAATGTGTGCGTTAACTCATTTAAGCGACGAACCATGTTTTAAAAATCTCCGTCTTAATTGCAAGATATTCACACTCGCCAACTTCATTATATCATTTCCTTTGCCCGTGAATGGCCGCTCTAAGAAAACATTGCCCCGTTCGGGCAGTATCTAGAGAACCCAAAACAACTGTCGTCATCTATAGTCGGGTACAACTTTAGAAGGCAGCGGCATTTCCTCCTCAAAGGCGGATGAACACAAGCCTGCACCAATGGGCGCGCCCTCAGGACTGACGTCATGAGTGGGACGCCCGGTGGCTCCGCCTTCGGAGAACATCGGCGCGTGCATGAGCGGGACTATTTCTTTAGTCGCGGAGGCGATCGGTTGCCGCGTTTAAGTCGTCTGGGCGGGGCCTGTCCTGCCTTCTTAAGCTGTATCCGACTATAAGTTGCATGCATATTGCTTAAAGGCACCGACAGCCGCTCAGAACACGAATTGAGATAACCCCATTAATAGAAGGATTGTCTATCGTAGTGTCTAAAACGAACCCTGTTTTTCTCATTGATCACGGATTTATATTTTTATTTCATCACTCAAGGTTACTTTTGGCCCCTCTGGCGGTCAAGAAGTGAACGTGCACATATGAGGCGTTTTTTTTCGAAATGGGTCAAATTCATCCAAAGAGAATTTGAAAAAATGGCAAAAATTTGCTATGCAAACTAAATACAACGCTGTCAAAGCTATTCTATGATATGTTTTACATGTCGGCTAGAGGAAGTTTCTGGCCACAATCAATTAAAAAATATGCAGCGGATTTCACCATTATTAGCATGATAACTTTGGATTTCGCTCATTTCGAATTGAGACATGGAATTCAATGCGGTATTCTTGAAAAAACTTTATTGAAATTCGACCAGTGGCACATTCTTGCTTCGTCGGCGTCGACATTTTGCTTCTGTTCACGATGTCGTCGACGTCTCGGGACCGATCTCTCGCCGATCTCTTCACTTCCACCGGAATTCATGATAATCCAGCTCCGAAAGGGCAAAAAAAAACTTGCACAAACACCCAGAAAACAGGCAGAGTAGTCAGGCGAGGCGGGAAATCACACGGAGGCTTCCACGTTCGCCGAATCACGTGATCGCCGAAGCGCTCTACTATCTGCATACTGGATTTGACTCATTTCGATCCATACATCGCATGGATCTGGCTCAATTTTGTTTTGAAACGGGATCTGTGAGCACACGTAGCTGTTGGTATTTGACTCATTTCGTTCCGATCTCTCTTTTAGAGGAAAGTTGAGAGAATGTACTTGCCAAGGGAGCAATATTTGAGCTAGTTTCGGTTTCTGGATTTAGCCCATTTCGAAAAAAAAGCCACATATACCTGTCACGTGACCTATTACAAGTGCACGCTATAATTGTATTTATATTAGTTTTGAAATACATCACACCTTTTATTATAATCTTTTCTAACGTAAAACGTGCACATATGTATACACATATGTATACATATACATATATACTGTGAGACAACGTTTAGGACGCTCAAGACACTTCTTTATGGTGTCGAGTATGAGCCCCACAACCCAAACCCAAGCTGTGATGATGAGTATGTACATATGAGAAGATGAAGCGCATAAACAATGCTCACACTAAGTTTCCCCGCGCGCGCGAGCGGCCGGCCCGGCCGCGATTCAGACGGGAACGGTACGGCGAACGAAGGGCTTGAGGCGCGAAACGTGAACTACCTCAGCAGCACGGTAGCGATGGTCCGAAGAAACCTCGATGGGAGTGACAAGGTAGTTGACTGGGGATGTTTGTTCACGGACAACGTATGGTCCAAGAAAGTGCGATTGAAACTTGGCACACAATCCGGGAGTACGAACAGGCGTCCAAAGTAGTACTTCATCTAAAGGACGGAAGGCGACGTCGCGATGAAAGCTGTCATAGCGCTGCTTGCGGTCTTGTTGACTGGCCTGTGTGTTGAGGCGAGCACGCCGTCTACATTCATCCAGCCTAACGACGAAATGTTCTGGTGTAGTTGAAGGGGTTTTCGTCGTTACATTGAAGAAAGAGGCGTCGATGGTGAATGTCGGCGCGCGACCATAGACGAGGTAGAAAGGTGAATATCCGGCAGTCCGTTGGACAGAGGTGTTATGCGCAAACGTCACGAAGGGTAAGATTGTGTCCCAGTTATCGTGGTTTGGTCCGATGTACATTGATATCATGTCTGTTAGAGTCCGATGGAATCGCTCTGTTAAACCATTTGTTTGAGGATGGTAGGCTGATGTCGTCTTATGAACTGTCCCACAAGTTTTAAGCACTTCCTCAAGAATTGTGGACAAAAAGGTCTTCCCGCGATCACTAAGCAGCACGCGAGGTGCACCATGACGCAACACAATGGCTTCCAAAAAGAAGGCGGCCACGTCTGACGCAGAACTAGTGCGTAGACGGGCGGTCTCTGCGTACCGTGTGAGGTGGTCGACCGCTGTGACAATCCACCGATGACCTGCTGGCGTTACGGGAAGTGGCCCGACTAGGTCTATTCCGATGATGGCAAATGGTGTTTCGGGACATGGGATAGATTGTAACAGGCCAGCAGGAGGTGAAGTTTGTCGTTTCTGGCGTTGACAAAGTGCGCAAGAAGCGACATACTTGGCCACAAAGGTAGAAAGGCCAGGCCAGAAGAAACGGCTCCTAACGCGGTCGTATGTCTTCTGAAACCCCAAGTGGCCAGCAGATGGGCCATCGTGCAGTGCTTCGAGAACTTGTGCACGCAGTGAACGGGGAAGTACTGGCGCCCACCGATGTCCATCGGTATTGTAAATATAGCGATGCAGCACGTTGTCTTCCAACTTGAACCGTCTCAACTGACGACGTAGTCTGGCATTAGGTGGAGAAGACGTGCCACTTAGGTATCCGATTACGCGGTTACAATAGGGGTCGTCACGTTGACACAAGGCAAACTGAGCGCAGCGGTTAGAAGATAACGACTCAGCAACTGCCAGCGGCGATAACGTGGGTGAAGATGAAGCCTCATGAGCACCTGGAGGGTGCGTGGCCGGAGATGAAAGTGGCAGAGGGCAGCGAGAGAGGGCGTCGGCATCCTGATGCTGTTTGCCCGACTTGTACACAACGTCAAAAGTGTACTCTTGCAAGCGAAGTATCCAGCGACCGAGGCGCCCAGACAAGTTTTTGAGTGAGGATAACCAGCACAAAGCGTGATGGTCGGTAATCACAGTGAAATGGCGTCCATAAAGGTACGGTCGGAATTTTTGTATGGCCCAAACTACAGCGAGACATTCCTACTCTGTTATCGAGTAGTTCTGCTCCGCAGGTGTTAGTGCACGACTGGCATAAGCGACAACTCGCTCGTGTGAAGTGTCGTCGCGCTGTAGAAGGACAGCACCGATTCCATGGCCGCTTGCATCTGTGTGCAGAAAAGTAGGCGCACTCTCGTCGAAGTGACGAAGGACGGGGTCTGATGTTAATGCACGTTTGAGGGTTTGGAACGCACACTCGCAGTCATCGGTCGAAACGAAGGCTGTTCCTGAAGCCAGAAGTTTGTGTAATGGCCCCGCAATGGCAGCAAAGTGACTGATGAAACGGCGGAAGTAAGACGCCAGGCCAAGTAAACTTCGCAAATGTTTCTGATTTTCTGGACGAGGGAAACGAATAACGGCAGCAATCTTGTCCGGGTCCGGTCGAACGCCATCTTTACTGACAAGGTGGCCCGGTACTTTAATGCTTTTGCTGGCGAAGTGGCACTTCTTTGTATTGAGCTGAAGTCCAGCGTTCGAAATACATGTTAAAACTTCGTCCAAACGCTCAAGGTGCTGAGGAAAAGTGGAGGAAAAAATAACAATGTCATCCAGATAACATAAACAGGTTCTCCACTTTAGGCCTCGTAAAACGGTGTCTATCATGCGCTCGAATGTTGCAGGAGCGTTGCATAATCCGAAGGGCATTACGTTGAACTGATAAAGCCCATCCGGCGTTGCAAAGGCTGTTCTGTCTTTGTCTGCTTCGTGCATAGGTATCTGCCAATACCCGGACCGGAGGTCGAGACTGGAGAAATACTCTGCGCCTTGAAGGGAGTCGAGGGCATCGTCGATTCGTGGCAACGGATAGACGTCTTTTTTCGTGATCTTATTAAGGGCGAACGATGCAGCTCTCCCTCCCGAAGCTGCACTATTTAGTTTTCCAGCCGATGATCAGGAGTCGAAGTAGCAGGTCGAAGTGGGGAAGAGGAGCGCCGCATCGGTGAAGGCGAGCGACGACGCGGGAATCGGGAACTACCAACTGAGCCGAAGTTCTGCGGAGACTGTGATCGACGTGGGCTGTTCTGGTATGGGCGACGATATTGCGGTCCAGTGGTGTAAAACTCATCCCGTTCAAAGTCCTCGTAGCCTCGTCTTTCGTCTTGCTGACGGCGTCGGCAAAACCTTGCAATATGGCCACGGATGCCGCAATAGAAGCAGATCGGCCGAGGAGTGCGCCAGGCGTTGTAAGGCTGGACCGGCGCTCGTGGTGTGAGGGAGTTGAGCGAATCGTGCACTCCAGGCGCCTCTAGTGGTGTCTGCTGGGGCGGTGGTGTCATAGCAGCAATCTGAGCATATGTTGGCGTTGGCACAGGACGCGAGCTCGGGACTTGCGTGCCTGTCATGGAAGCCAATTCCTCCCTCACGACTTCACGTAGATTGGCACCAGGTGGCCTCAAGATGGCACGGCGAAGCTTGTGCATGAAGTTCCTCTCGGATGATCGAGCGGATCAATGCACGCAGCTCTATGTCATTGCTTGGCCTCAGGTCAGACATGTCAGGTTGCAAGCGTGCGGTCTGAAGCTCATCGAGACGCTGACAGGTAGCGACAATATCGGCTACGGTCGTGGGGTTCTGCACTACCAGCGCATTGAAAGCCACAGTCCCTATAGGCTCCGTGCAGACGTAACTACGCTCGGCGTCCCTAGCGGCAAGAAGCGCAGATTTGGCGGGATGCTCTGACGCGCTCGCAATGGGGTGAAGTCGAGGAACTATGCCTTTTACAATGATTACACTTTTCGTGCTACTCGCGCTTGACTAGTGACCAGAGCGACGGTACGTCCGCGTTATCAACGCGATCAGTCAGCCGCATGTGGTGGACGATAATAATAATATAGCTACAATATCGCTCCGCGATTGCACCCCTGCTCGCTCCACGCTCCCGCTGTGACGGCGCGAGGTATTTTCGCGGGCAGTTCGTTTTGTGCCGGTATCGCTGTTCGTAGGAATGCCGAACTCCAGGAATAATTGCTGCGTTGTTGGGTGCAATAACCCCTACAGGAATTCTCTGGGCACGCGTTTTTACCGGTTTCCATTTAGAGAATATGAACGGAATCGGCGTGAACGGTGGATCGCACTCATTCGACGACAAAAGTGAGTTTTGTAAATAGATGGGGTATTTTTTTTTTCTGGGGTTGCATTTGCCCGTGATTGTTGATCTGCCGAGCAACACCTCTTCCACGACGCCGTGATCGTGCCCCGCTTCGAGGAGGTCCCTGCCCTTCTTCACGTTAGCCTCTCGGAGGAAACTATATCACGTAGCTCTCTGAATGCAAACGTAATAATAATTGGCACGCTTTGCAGTGCCATGGCAGCAAAATACGAGCCACGACGACGAACTCGGCTGCACTGGTTAAGTCGGCGCAGTGAATGCCGCGCCATGGCCGTTCGATGGACAGCGTTTTTTCATTCAGTGGCCGTGACAGTGCAATATCGCTGGTATCGCCAGTTTCAAGCTGCCGCTGAGTTCACTGCGGCGTTAGCCCGAGGGTGATAAGCTGTGATTGTTTAGTGAGCGAGGCGGCCCGCGTTATACGTGCGCAGTTTCGCTCAACGGGCTCGTCACCTCCGTTGTCTTCCCCCAGCTCATGCATTTAATGTTGCCGCGTTCGCCTGAGGATACACGAGGTCTGGCGAAAAGAAGCACCCGCGCTAACGCTACGTTCTCGGACAGCTGCTAACAATTTGACGTCTTTTGGAAGCAAACGGGAAAGGAAACGCCTCGAGCGAAGCACCAAAGCACGGCGCAGTGGCTTGCCGCCGCCTGCGTTGTCTGCTCCATTATCCCGCCAGATCTACTGCCGTGGCCGATTTGGCGCTGGAGGCAGCGCGCGACTGTGGCGGCTCCTAACGTATGCACGGTGCCCATACCTTTGAGCAAGTGGCGCACGCGGTCGCTCTCCGCCATTGAGCTGTCGACGCGACGGCAGAGGGCGAGTACGCATTTGATGTAAGAAGTGTATGACTCTCCCGTGTGTTGAACACGCCCAGCAAGCCGCTTCTTCGCGATATCGGAGCGCACAGACGGGTTGGCAAATATCTGGCGTAGCTGAAGCGTAAAAGAGGTCCAATTCGGAAAATCTGTCGCATGGTTGAAGAACCATGTCTTTGCGACGCCGGTTAGGTAAAACGCAACGTGGGTGAGTTTCCCAGGCTCATCCCAGTGGTTGATGGCACTCACGCGGTCATACTCCTCCAGCCAGTCTTCAACGTCTTCACCATCAAGCCCAGCGAACATTGGTGGATCTTTTTGAGGGCTCGTGACCATCCAAGAAGGGGTTGCCGCCGGGGCGTGCGTTGGGGTTGCTGCCGTGCAGGGCTGCTCGTGTTGCGACATCGTCGAACTCAGGTGGTGTAAGCGGCGTCCCGAACGGAGCTCCAGGGATGTGTTCTAGGTAAAGCTGGAGATGGTCGGTTAGCGTGAGAGGATCCAGGGACCGGACAGCACTCTCCACCACTTGTGAGACAACGTTTAGGACGCTCAAGACACTTCTTTATGGTGTCGAGTATGAGCCCCACAACCCAAACCCAAGTTGTGATGATGAGTATGTACATATGAGAAGATGAAGCGCATAAACAATGCTCACAATACATATGTATATGCATCTTGACAAGCATGCGCTGCCTGCCCGAGCCTATTTCAGAGAGTGTGCACTGGCTTCTTGAGATTCACAAAATGGCGCCGGAACCACCAGAGTGGCTATTAAGAGTAGAGCCGCTTGTCACCTTGTCGGAAGGAAGGAAGGAAGAAAAACGGGAGAGAGGAAAGACAGGGATGTTAAGCAGTTTGGCATAACCGGTATGCTACCCTGCACAGGGGGGAGGGATGGGGGAGATTGAAAGAAGAGTAAAGAAAGAGAGAAAGAGAGGAGAACACACACACATCACTTCACAGCGCAGAGCGGCAGTCTTGTGCGGTTTGCGGCATCATTCAAAAGTCCACGTGAGCTCGTGTAAGCCTGTTGCACCTTGTCGGAATTTTAACCTGACGATACCAGCACTTTGCCGGTTGATATTTGTGTCCTCATGTAGTGTAACATAGGGGTAGTTTCATGACAATGTTGTCTGTGTAATGTATTTGTACCAAAGCCACGTAATAAAGGAAAAAAATGGAGTGGCTCGGGGGTAGAACACCTGCTCGCCACGCAGACGGCCTGGGTTCAAATCTCACTAGAACCTAAGATATTTTTCATTATTTTATACAAGATGATGGTACTAGCGGCTGGTTACGGAGCAACGGCGGACAAGCCTCGACTTTACGGAGCTTCGCCCCTAAAAAGAGGACGATAGTGGTGCTCAAAAGAACCGGGGGTGGTGTCCGGTCACCGGGAAAGCCTAGCAGACGACAGCTGCCCAGGGCTGCTAATAGCGCGCCTGCGCGTATTCTCGTTCATTCCGCCGCTGCGCTCCGTTGTACGGCGCTTATCAACTCGGCGGTCGTCGCTCGCGCGTTCAGGTTAAAAAATGAGCGGCGGTACGTGCAGTTCAGGGCCTTTTCGGGTAGAAAAATACTGCTAATAAAACATCCGCGCCCTTTTGGAATTAACCGCTGCAGCTAGAAGCACTACGAAAGCTGAGCTTCCTCTAGCGCCGTAAAAAAACTGGGTCGAGAAAAATCCGTTTCCGGCCCCTTTAAAGGGGCCCTGCAACACTTTTTTAGCATTATCAGAAAACGCTGCCAATCGGTAGTCGAGGCTCCTGAAAACACGTGAGCCAAATATTATAGCGCAGCACGCGCCTTGGTATTTACAAATAATTCTCACCGTCAGCTAGAAATCGTTCCCACTTCAGTCGACAAATGATGCCATGAGCCCAAATGACCGCGCCCTAAACCCAAAATCCATGGCCACTGCATGATTTCTGTATCGTGAGACGCAGGGCCGGGCAAAGATACTCTGAAATTGTATCGCGATACGATACAAGAAACTCGGGCAAGAAATATTTGAGATACAGATACAAGATCTCTCCGGAATAATTGTATCCGACACGATACTTCCCAATTGCATCTTAAGATACTTCGATAGACTTGCAAGTTTGCTCTTATATATCGATATAATGAAACAGGAAACGCTTATGAACAAAATTCTTTAATCGGAATTTTCTTAACTGCGACCAACTTTGTTTAGTGTTGAGAGAATATCTCTTTGTGTTCCCAGATTTCTGTCTTACTTGCTCAAGATATATGTTTCATTCCGAAACAACTCACCTTAACACGAGGGCTCTTTATACGCTGCGCTGTCAATGGTTCCTTTTTGACACTTTTGTGATTAATGGGTGCCGCCTCTCTACTTGCCGACTAGCTAGCGGGTTGCCATCTGAATACAAGAACGTCAATAAGAAGCCTCCGCACGATGGCCCCAATACCGTTATGCAGCTCTACCTTGTCCGTAAGCGTATTACCGTTTTCACAATACCGGATCACCCGAAATGCAGCAACAATACTGGTAGCGATATTTTTTTCGTGACGCATCATTACGTTGAGGGCTTAAAACTGCAATGATATTTATATTATACTTCTCTGCTGGCGTAAAGCATTCGTTAGCAACATATTTACTAACGTGCAATCTTTGGACATTTCTTCTCCGTCGAGAATTGTCTCAGGCGTATTGTAGTGGCACAAAGCGTTGCAGGACACCACTGCTATTGTTAATTGTTGCTCCGACTATCTCGTGATTTGCAACAGCGAAAAACTTTCCGGAGAACTCTCAAAAGAAAAACAATATATATATTGTAAAGGCGTTTATTGACGGCGGGATCGACGGCGACGATGCGCAGCGACGACAGTAACGACAGAACGACAGAGCGCAGACTCGCAGACTCTCACGAGCAAGAGCACGAGGGGCGTGCTCTCCGAGAAGAGGCGAAGAGGGCGACCCACTAGAAGGCGCTGGAGAGGACGGCCCACTACAGCGTTCTAATGCTTCTGCACAATTACCCCGGGTACGCAAAGGGAGCCGCCCGGCGACCTAACAGCTGGTCACTATGAGCGGGTCATGGTAGGGCTTGAGGCGCTCCACGTTCACAATGTCGCGCCCTCGACGGCGCATGTCCGAAGATAACTCAATGGGTTCAATCAGGTAGTTGACCGGGGACGTGCGTTCGACGACACGGTAGGGGCCTTCGTATTTGGGCAGCAGTTTGGAAGAGAGGCCAGTTGCAGCGGTCGGGACCGAGAGCCACACGAGCGCTCCAGGGAGGAACGTGGACTCAGAAGTGGTGGTGCCACCGCGAATGCTCTTCTGCCGCTCTTGTTCGTGCGTTGTGAAGGTCTTCGCAAGCTCGCGACATTCTTCAGCAAGCCTGGCTGTGTCCGAAATAGGCGCACATTCAGATCGATCCGGCGTGTAGGGAAGGATGGTGTCGATTGTGTGCGACGGGTGCCTGCCGTACAATAAGAAAAATGGCGAGAAACCAGTAGTGCTCTGAGAGGCGGTATTGTAGGCGTACGTGACGAAGGGCAGAATTACATCCCAATTTGTGTGGTCGGCTGCGACGTACATTGAGAGCATGTCGCCGAGCGTGCGGTTAAAGCGTTCGGTGAGGCCATTCGTCTGCGGGTGGTAAGCAGTAGTTTTGTGGTGAACGACGTTGCACTCTTTGAGAATGGCTTCGACGACTTCCGACAAGAAGACACGGCCTCGATCACTGAGCAGCTCCTGGGGCGGACCGTGACGCAGCATGAATCGGTGGAGCAGGAAGGAGGCCACATCGCGCGCTGTAGCCGCTGGGAGGGCGGCGGTTTCGGCGTATCGCGTTAGATGGTCAACAGCGACGATGGCCCAGCGGTTACCAGCCGAAGTCAGAGGAAGTGGTCCATACAAATCGATGCCCACGCGCCCAAACGGACGGTTAGGGCAAGGTAATGGTTGTAGACCTGCTGGCGACACGTGCGTTGCAGGTTTTCGGCGTTGGCAATCGAGGCAGGAGCGAACGAACTTCTGCACGTAGCGGTACATCCCTCGCCAGAAGTATCGTTGTCGAATGCGGTGGTAAGTTTTGGATACCCCAGAGTGCGCGCATTGCGGGTCAGAGTGGAAGGCCTCGCATATTTCAGAACGCAGACTGCGGGGTATCACTAGTAGCCACTGGCGGCCGTCGGCGTTATAATTGCGTCGGTGCAGTAGGTCGTCACGAATGGCGAAATGGTGGGCTTGACGACGCAACGCGCGAGTGGATGGTGTTGCCGACGGATCCGTCAGCAAGTCAATCAGCGAGGTGATCCATTTATCCTTGCGCTGTTCGGTAGCAATAGTGTGAACGTCGATTAAAGCAACAGCTATGTGAGATAATCAGCAGGGGGCATTGTCGTCAGGCAAGGGAGAGCGCGAGAGGGCGTCGGCGTCAGCATGCTGGCGTCCGTTGCGGTACAGCACGCGGATGTCGTAGTCTTGCAGTCGAAGTGCCCAGCGGGCGAGACGGCCTGAGGGATCCTTCAATGACGACAGCCAGCATAGAGCATGATGGTCGGTGACGACATCAAATGGGCGACCATACAAATAAGGTCGAAACTTTGTAAGGGCCCAGATGATCGCCAGGCACTCTTTTTCCGTGACTATGTAATTGGTCTCGGCTCTGTTAAGCGTACGGCTTGCGTATGCCACGACATATTCGGGGAACCCTGGTTTGCGCTGCGCAAGAACAGCGCCGAGGCCTACACCGCTGGCGTCCGTGTGTACCTCCGTTGGGGCCGTAGGATCGTAGTGGCGTAGTATGGGAGGAGACGTCAACAAACGACGGTGCTTTGCGAACGCGTCGTCACACTCGGACGACCATGAATTTAGTGGTTCGTTACTTCCAAGGAGCTTCGTCAGCGGCGATATGATGGTGGCGAAGTTTCGTATGAAGCGTCGAAAGTACGAACACAGTCCTACGAAACTGCGCAGTTCTTTGACGGACGTAGGTTTGGGAAATTCGGCCACGGCCCGAAGCTTGGCCGGATCGGGAAGGATTCCGTCCTTGGACACGACGTAGCCGAGGATTGTCAGCTGCCGCGCTGCAAATCGGCACTTCTTCAGATTCAGTTGGAGGCCTGCGTTACGCAAACGCGTCAAAACATGCCGCAGACGTTGGAGATGCGTGGAGAAGTCCGGAGCGAAAACGACGACGTCGTCCAAGCACGTGTGCCATTTCAAGTTGCGCAGAACGGTGTCCATCATGCGCTCGAAGGTCGCGGGCGCATTACACAGACCAAACGGCATGACGTTAAACTCGTACAAGCCGTCGGGCGTGACAAAGGCTGTCTTCGGTCGAGCGTCATCCGCCATGGGTACTTGCCAGTACCCCGAACGCAAATCAAGAGATGAAAAGAATTCGGCTCCTTGCAGACTGTCAATCGCGTCATCGATTCGCGGCAGCGGGTAAACATCCTTGCGAGTGATCTTGTTGAGCCGTCGGTAGTCCACACAGAACCGCACGGAACCGTCCTTCTTCGCAACGAGAACAACGGGAGACGCCCATGGGCTGTCCGAGGGCCGAAAGCGTCGCGTCGAAGCATGTCGTCGACTTGTTCATTAATGACCCGGCGTTCTGCTGGAGACACGCGATATGGACGTTGCCGCAGTGGTGGTTGGGCGCCAGTGTCGATGCGATGGGTAACAGCGGAAGTGCGGCCGAGAGAAGTTTGCCCGACATCGAAAGAAGAACGAAATTCTTCCAGCAGGCACAGAAGTTGGGAACGCTGGACCGATGTGAGGTTGTCAGCAATGGAGGACCTAAACACATCAGCAGGTGACGAATCGGACGTGGAAACAGCACTGAGCGTACGGGAGCTGGCGCAGTGCGTGTCACCCGGTGCGTCTATAACTTGGGCGTCTTCGAGGGGTTCCGCTCTGCCGAGACATTCCCCTCGCACCAACGTAACAATGAGCGGGGATGGGTTGGTCACAAAAATATCCGTGTCGCCCTGAGTGATTTCCACGGTCGCAAATGGCACCAGCAAGCCTTTCCTAGTGAAAACGCGGTCACATGGAGAAAGGAGTGCAACGGCGTCGCAGAAACCGGTGCAGTAGACTGACACAGCCGTTGACGAATTTGCAGGAACTGTGATGTCGTCTTTGACGAATACCTTGGTCGCAGCCGATGAACTGTCTGCCGGCGTCAAATCTAAGAATGGTGAAAGCTCTATTTCGGCTGGCGCGCAATGAATCACGGCGTCGTGGCGGGAGAGAAAATCCCATCCCAGGATGACGTCGTGAGAGCATGAGGAAATTATGATGAATTCGACGGCGTAAAGAGCGTCCTGAATGATGACACGGGCTGTGCATACCGCCGTCGGGTGAATACATTGGGCGCTGGCTGTACGGAGGGAAAGACCGGAAAGTGGCGTCGTCACTTTTCGGAGCAGGCGGCTTAGTTTAGCGTCCATAACGGATACGGCGGCTCCAGTGTCGATAAGGGCAGATGCGCGAACACCGTCCACAATAACGTCTATTACGTTCGATGGGCTTCGCTGAGGGCTTTCGCAGTTCGATAGCGTCGCAGCCCTTGCCTCGTGGACTGCGACGACTAGTTTTCCTGGTCGCGTGCGACCGGACGCGGGCGCATCGGCGACAGTGAGCGACGTCGGGGAGACGGAGAGCGCCGAGTAGATGGAGCTTGGCGTGACGTCGGTGACAGAGGCGTAGGTGGGGCGTAAAATGTGCGGTTCGTCTGGCTGGTGGCGGGCGACACGACTTGAGGCGGCTGGACGCGATTGCAATAACGCGCCACGTGGCCAGCGTAACCACATGCGAAGCATATGGGGCGGTTGTCCGGTGTGCGCCATCGGTTTGCTGGAGCAGGGCCCGCCCATGGCGCAGGACGTGATTGACGGGGTAGCGACTGATATGACTGCATCGTGGGCTGCGGTCGTGGCCTCTGCATTACGTCGGCGTAGGTAGCCGGCACAGCCGCTTCGAAGGACTGATGTCTAGCTGCGGCTTCGGCGTAACTATGTGGGGCTGCCGTAGGTATTACTGGGGACGTCCTTGCGACAACTTGGGCGTAACTCAGTGGTGCAGGAGCGGGATGGTGCTGGTGGTACTCAGGCATGACCTCCGCGATTTCCTGCTCAATCGCTCGACGGAGGGGAGGGAGAAGAGTGGTTGACGGCTGGTGAACGTACTGAGGTTGAGCAAAGTCCAGCAGAGAGAACTGGCGCGCGATTTCCTCGCGCACGAATGACTTCACCTCTGCGAGCAAGGCGGAGTGGTCGGATATGCTCGACAAGCCAGCGAGCTCGGCGTCGCGGGATGGAGAGCGACGGGTCATCGACCGCTGCCGGCGCAGTTCCTCGTAGCTCTGGCAGATCGTGATGACCTCGGCCACTGTGCTGGGGTTTTTGGCGAGCAGCATCGTGAAGGCATCGTCGTCGATGCCTTTCATAATGTGCCTCATCTTGTCAGATTCCGACATGGTGGCGTCGGCTTTCTTACACAAATCGAGGACGTCTTCAATGTAGCTGGTAAAGGTTTCGCCGGCCTGCTGAGCTCGTTCTCGCAAACGCTGTTCGGCCTGCAGCTTACGAACGGCAGGGCGGCCAAACACGTTGATGATGGCGGTCTTGAAAGCGGACCACGTCGGGAAATCGGATGCGTGGTTGTTGTACCACATGCCGGCCACACCCGCGAGGTAGAAAACCAAGTTGCTCAGCTTGCCTGCTTCGTCCCATTTATTGGGGACACTCACCCGTTCGTAAATCGTGAGCCAGTCCTCCACGTCGGTGCCATCCGCGCCGGTGAAGATAGGAGGGTCGCGGATACGGGGGACACCGGGACAAGCGGTCGGGGCAGGAGGCGGAGTTTGCTGAGCGGCGTCTTGCGGCATGGTAGATAGCACGGTACCGGATCGAAGCTCCAGGGGCATCAGATGGAGACCGAAGTTGTGGGGACGGTACAGCACTCTCCACCACTTTGTAAAGGCGTTTATTGACGGCGGGATCGACGGCGACGATGCGCAGCGACGACAGTAACGACAGAACGACAGAGCGCAGACTCGCAGACTCTCACGAGCAAGAGCACGAGGGGCGTGCTCTCCGAGAAGAGGCGAAGAGGGCGACCCACTAGAAGGCGCTGGAGAGGACGGTCCACTACAGCGTTCTAATGCTTCTGCACAATATATATATAGCAAGGCGGTTCCGTATCAATCACAGTGAATACGTTTACAGGTAGTTTCACGTAACTATAGAATCAAATGATCTAAAAAAGTGGTTAAAGGGACACTAAAGAGCAAAACGATTTTTTCTCATATTAGTTAACAACTCTTTCACGATAGCAAGAACACCACGCAGGCTGCGAGAAGAGGCTTAGTAAGCGATAAAAAAAAGAAAATGTGGGTGGCGACGCCACCTTGAAGTTTCCGCACCATTCGTTGTGACGTCACATATTTTGACGGCGCCTACTAGGGCCTACGTAGTTCCTAAACTGTAAAAATGAAGTACACTGTCCTCTAAGGGGACCATTGAGTTCATAGGCGGGCGCAGGGTTTCCCATTAGGGGGGGCAAAGGTTCGCCGCAGTGCCTCCCCCCCACCCTACTAAGTCAATGTATGGGGCAGATTTTGCGCCCCCCCCCCCGCTTCTTGGGTGACTAGAAGGGTCAATGTACGGGACAGATTTTGCGCCCCCCTCTTAGGTGATTAGGGGGGGCGGCCGCCCCACTGCCCCCCCTGTGCGCACACCTATGATTGTGGTAACATGCCAAGTTTGATCAAATTTAGTTCAGCCAATGGCGCCAAAATACGATAAGTACACATAGAAATCCGTGACGTCACGCGTGGAGATTATGGCGCGAAACTTTTATATGAAACTTTGAACTTCACTTTCTCCTTTATTAATACACCTATGATGGTGAAATTAACGACATTATAGTTCTGAAAGTACAATTTATCAATCTAAGCCGATTCATTGTTTCTCTTTAATGTCGCTTTAACCGCAACTGAATGAAACCAATGGACTATACTATGGTTTACGTCATGTGGCGCTACTTATAATATTATTCATACTATTGCGCTTAGTCGGTTGATTAACTGAGGTCAATTATGATTAACTGAGGTTAAAGAATGATTTTTAGTATTCATTTAGGACCAAGTAGGTGCCATCTCGTCGTAGAGGGCGTTCCAAAACGACCGGTCTAATTTTCAGTGGCGATGTACGTACATGCTGCGTGCTGATTTTGTTCTGATTTTAAAGGAAAGCGCACGAAATATCAAATGAAACCACGTGACTGCGCCGCTCGTGCGCTAACCTACTTCAGTGCTGTCAAACGTGCTTCGAGCATAACAACCGGCCCACGTACTGTTAGCATATCGAGGACCACGGCGTTTCTTTGCTGTGTGTGGTCGTCAGAAATGATGACGCACTGTGAAGCCGATGCATAATGCCGCGGCCAGTCATTTCGCCATAGTCTACGCGCAGGTTGTTTCGCTCGAAACGGGCTTGAGAGAGCTGCAGTACGGCAGCGCACGAGGGCAATGACGTGGTCATGTTTCGCGGGTTATCTTTGAATGGGATGCAAACGGAGGACTAAAAATAGCACTCATGCTGGCAATCAAATTATGATAAAATAATCGCTTGAATAATTGAGCAGGAACGACGAAGATACAGCGCACCAAGATATCTCAGTTTCGTAAGTGCTTGTTCTACGGCATCTAGCATCAGCACCGGTGGAGCGACAGTTTTTAGACTCTCATTTGCATATAAGTCAACCTCATCGTATGTAAGTCAAACTATGTAAGGCCCGGTGGATGGCTTGGTATTGTTTCGGAAGCTCTCGATGTGTTTCTTCTGCACAGCGATGGCGAAAGAGAACCTTCGAGCAACGCACGTCTTCTTCTCTGCTTGCCCAATTCCCGTGGCACATACTTTCTTTTCGTGGCACATAACTCGTTCGCGCGGTTACGCCACCGACGGCAACGGCAACAGCGACGCCGCTCAACGCAGGGACGGGCGCCTAACAGTTGCGCTCTAAATGTGCTCAAGGCCATGACGCGCGCTGACGAATGGGCGCATCTCCTTGCCCACTTGTCATCCCCCCTCCCTCTCTCTCCTCTGCGTAGCTTTCAGCACGCTCGCTGGTACGAAAGGAGAGAAAAAGCGCTTGAAACTTGTTAGAAATCTTTGCAACTTCACTCGTACTGGACGGATTCTAAAAGTTTTGGCGGCAGTCGATTCGTGAAGCAAGAAGCTCTTTTAATGAAGCCATTCGATTATTACTTGGAAAAATGCTGCAGGGATCCTTTAAAGGCTACGCGCCAGGCACACTTACAGGTGGCAAGCAAACGGCGCATGTGCAACCGCAGCGTTACACAGCATCCTTGATCGAAAAGCAGCTAGCGCGGAGTTTTATTCAAACTGCAAAACGAAAGGAAAGTGGCGATTAGTGTTCGAAGGCGAGATATGCTCCCAAATACCAAAAAAAAATAAACCTGTATCTTTTCTAAAGTGAGCGTTACTTTGCCTTTTCGTATTCGAATGATGTCAACGCCCCCCTAGTGTCGCTACATGTTTCCGACGCACGCTGTCCGCCATTCCTCGTCTTTCAGCCGTCGAATCCTGTCTCGCGGAAAGCCGCGGGAGAACCACGTCTTAGCGTCTCGACCGTAGCCGTTGGTACCGCTGGACACTGTGGACACTACTCACGTTCTCACCTCGCTTCTGTAAGTCTGTGCCGGCGGAAGTGCTGAAGATTTTTTTTTCCTTTATTGCTGTTTTTTTTTAAATCACTCCTCATTTCTTTCCGCGCGCTAACCTTCCAGGTCAGAGCTAACCTGGTGCTTCTGTCGCAAATTTTTTTTTAGTAAATAAAGTTAATCAGCACAAAGGAATTGCGAACAAACACGGTCACACATGACCAGGGCTGACCTGCGCTGGTGCTGTGGGTGCGTTTCTTCTTCCTTCGTCTTTCGCGCCGATAAACTTTGCAACGCGTCTCACCAAGTTGGCCCGTGTACTTTGATTTACGAGCCCTTTAAGGAACCCCAGATGTTCGAAATTGTCGGAGCCCTCCACTAAGGCGTCTCTCGTGATCGCGTCGTGCTTCGGGGACGTGAAACCCCAATACCTATCGTTTAGAAACGTTATGTGAGGGCTAGTTTGTGTATGTACTACGTTCATGATTGCTTCGTTCAAGGCGTTTCGAAAAGGAATAGGTTGATACAAAGAGCGATGAAAGCAAGGAAACGGTATGTAGACATGGTCGATACGAATCAACTCTGCATTGGCCAAACACCTATGCTTGCGTGCGCTGTAAACACATTTTAAATGGATACCTGCCTACTCCATCACGCTACACGACTGCGTTGCGCTGAGCTTAACGCTGGAAATACTTAAAAGCGAAGATGCCCGCAGAAGGACGTAGCGTGTGCAGTACTCCTGGAGTGAAATGCAATTTTGGGCTAAGTAATGTAGGGGCAAATGTTTCCACCGCCTGCAGTTTGTGTGATATTGGCGTTATTTTAAGTCTTACATTTACATCACAGCTAATCTTATTTTTAGCGACCTGTTCGGTAGCGGCTTGACGCGGTGATCTCGAGCAATTACGCAAATTACGCATAGCAGTCGTCGTCATGCTAAATGTTTAGATGTTGCGTTTCAATGCATGAGCACGTCTTCCGTTGTACATTTTACTAAATATTTACTGAATTCTTTTTCAAGCTGTCACAATTACGTGAACGCCTGGCTCCGCCTCCGTGGTGCAGTTATAGGTACACGGCGCTCGAGTCCTGTCCCAGTCTCTGTCCCAGTGGTGGCATTTCAATTGAGGCAAAATGCTGGAGTCCCGTTTACTGTGCGATGTGAGTGCACGGTAAAGAGCACCGAATGGTCGAAATTTCCGCATCCCTCAACTACGGAGTGCCTGAAAATCACATCGTGGTTTTGGCATGTAAAACTCCAGCGATTGCCGCGCGTGTTTCTTGCTTCATTTTGACGTATTTGGATTCCGCCCACGAAAAGTGTTAGCAGCGCTCGGCGCAGACGGCGCTACAATATTCGGGAAGCTTCGCGATTATTTACGATAATTCTGTTAAGATTACGCGCAGGACGCGAACATTCAAGTTCATTGGCGAGATTGTGCGAGCACCAGCGGTAACGCTGGAAGGTTCGATGGCTACTATATCAAAGACTACGCGTGGCGCCGATGATCAGTTTTTCAACGGCCGACGCTCTGTTCGCCGCTATAAGTGTACGCTGTGTTTCGCTTGTTCATTGACTTGTCGTTTCTAGGCCACAAGTTCGCCCAAATAAAGAGTTTTGTCCTGAACACACAGAGTACTGCCTTCGTCAACGTGACGACCACGTGACAATATATTACGTGCATGCGTGGGCGAATACGTGTCAAGTGCTGTTTACAAACCGATGGTGCACCTCTGTACCTGAATTTCGGAGTTTTATAAATCGCGCTTATTTTAACTGCGTTTCACTTAACAATATATGTGTTCTTGTTTTAAACGGCATTCTCGTCTATATCACTTTGCGTCATCTCGACAATGCATTTGGTCAATCGCGCTGTACTGAAAGGAATAACGCTGATTAAACACGAAGTGTAAACGGACATGCGCGAAATCCTCGACTTTCTTCAGCGCTTGCATTATCTTTGCGCTGTACCTTTCAGTATGCCGTGCAAACAAATGCATAATCTCGACCATTTCAAATCAGACTAGCGCTAAACGCTGAGGCATACCGGTGGATAGCCATTCAGACGTATATAAGCGTATCGTCTGCGCAACAGGCACAAGACTGAACGAGACTTTTGACAGATTTTGAACTGCTATCTGTTAACTGAACATAACGCGCACTGTTTTGTAGCGTTAGCTACACTTGCCTAGCCGGAGCCGCTTTCGCGTGGAGGGTCATGAGCCGTGCTGCGCGTGCGCGAGGATCAGTGATGTCACACAGCTGGGTCACCGGAGCTGGCATCTCACGCGCTCTCCGACACCGCCGCGCGCGGCTCGCCGCTGCAGGTCTGCGCGTTTGGGAGGAGTGGCATCGTATGCGCGGTAGACACGCTGGCGCCGGCGCGCGCGCAGACTCCGCCGCCGCCGCGCGCGGCTCGCCGCTGCTGGTCTGCGCCGCATTCCAGAGGAGTGACCGGAGTGACGTCGTAGCCATAGACACAGTGGTGCCGGCGTGCGCGCAGCTATTTGCCTTCGCTGTGTAGTCGCCGTCTGACACTGCGCTGGGGCCGCTTGATAGCGCCACTGACTGGCGTTTGCAGGTGGGTAACGCCATGGAGAAGGAAAGCGCAAATGCTGCTCGACGGCGCAGAAGAGCCGAGAAACTTATCTCATTGGATCCCGAAGTAGTTGCCTGGCAATTAGCGGTTCAGCGTACGAAGAATGAACAGAAGGCTAATAATCCTAGACAATCTGGAAAGCTAAAAATAATCAGCTGAACCTTTGCTAACGCTACGTATATCCTGGCATAGCCAAGCTAAGCCTCTACAAATTCTTTTTTTAGTTGCGGTACTGACTTTCCACACGCAGAGCTGCCTTTCTTTCTCTTGTGCGAAGTTCTTCGCCTCCTCTGATTTTCGTTCTTAGTATGATGGTGCGCGTCGGGCAGCCTCCAGAACATACGCGCAAGTACTCGATAGCAATGAAAACTTCGCAAGCGTTAATTTGTTGGCATGGTGTGACACATTCCTTGCTCATATGCTAAGCACTACAAAAGATGCGTTGCATTACCACGTACGGCCCATAACTACGATAAGTTAGCTTCCAAGATCCTGCGCATTGTCGGTGCATGTTTTTTTTTATCCTTGTAATTTGGTAAGCGCGACAAATACTTGTATTTTTTAAGACATATATTTCATGCCTCACCCAATGACTTTCCGGGGGCTGCTGTGGTGTGGCAGTAATACCACCGAGTAGCAATGGCCGGCGCACATTCGCAGCAGCGGTGGAAGTGGCGGTGAGGGCAGCAGCATTTCCGCTCTCTATCACTCCCCTTACACTTCCCTCTAACGACGTCTTGCCACCCTCTTGATGGTGGGTTCTAGAAATAAGCACTTCTCCTTGACAGTTCGATACGGATATCCCGCACTGTCGGAGACGTGGAGCCGGGAGCCGGTTCGTTTTCGCGAACGCTCAGCACAAGTGTCTGGCTAAAGCTCGTTCGCGGCGTTCACCTTGGCTGGCCTGGAAGGTCAGGTTCACGCAACGAGGGGTTTTCTGGATTTGTGCAGGGAAGAGTTGAGGTATCGCTCTGAAACAAGTTTCCGAGAATCTCATTCGTTTTCCCCGCGTCGTCGGCCTTCCCATTCGCACACGTCGATCAAGTCGTTTGTCGCTGGCCTTACGGAGCTTCCGAGCGCCGACGGTCTGAAGTTAGCGCTCGTCTTCGCCACTTTGTCATCCGATTCGGTGGCACAGTGGTTACGGTGCTCGGCTGCTGACTCGAAGGTCGCGGGTTCGATCCCGCCCACAGCCGTCGCATTTCGGTGGTGAGAAGCGCGTGTACTGTGCGATGTCAGTACACGTTACATAACGCCATAGTCAAAATTTCCGGAGCCCTGAACTACGGTGTCAATGATATCGTGGTTTTGGGACGTAAAACTCCAGATATTATTTGCCACTTTGTCCCGCCGTCTATGGCTCAGCACTTTAGACTCATTTAGATCACGCCAGCGATAACAGTGCTGACGTTATCGTGGTCAACATATTCGGGCACTAGCACGCTAAGAAGCAACCCTCGTGACGTCACGTGAAGACGTTGCCAGCTTGTACCAACGTTACTAGAACAAACTCAGTTTCAAAGCTCCGTATCTCCGCCAGCGGAGGAGGGTGGTCCGAACGGCGGTCGCGAGAACTAGCGGCGCTGCAGTTCCGTCTTGCGCCACTATCGGCGCGTCGTCTGCTGCCACGGCATAACGCTGCGGTCCGCCGCGCAGTTGCTCGCGGCAACTGCGCGGCAACTTTATTATTGTACTAGTTAGGTGGTTACTTAGGTGGATATGCATTAGTTCATCTGTATGCATTGGCCCGCGTGCGTTGTTCATTGATTGGCTAAGAATCGATGTTCGGTCTATATCGCCACGCCCACTTCTTGTTTTATTTTGCTGTATTCGGGTTTGACCAGCAAGGACGCTTATCAACGCTCGAGGCTGTCCGCGAAGCAGTGTTCGAGAAGCTTCGCGATTGTAGTAGATCGTTTTGGTAAGATTGCGCGCTGCACGCGAATGTTCCAGCTTTGTCGAGAGATAACGCCGCCACCAGCGATATCGCTGGAAAGTTCGATAGCGCCTGTATAAAAGCCGACGCGCTTGAGCGCTTGTCAGTTGATCGACGGTCGACGCTCTGTTCGCCGCTATCAGTGTATTGCTGTAGTTTGACTTTCAGTTTCCCGGCCACAAGTTCGGCCAAATAAAGAGTTTCATCTCGGACCTACTGACTGCTGCCTTCGTCGACGTCACGACCCTGTGACAATATTTGAGCTGTCTACATTGCGCGTAACTTCCAAGCATAGGAGTTTTTAAGCGAATGAGGGTTTTCAGCGTAATTTGTATAACTACCACCACAATTTTAGCCGCTGCCGTCTTATCTAGACCAAGAACAACCCAACACGTTCGTAAAAGCCTGTACAAAGAAGCGTACTTACTCGAGATACAAAAACGTTCTAGAAAAACAGTACTCATGTTTCTACAATTTATTGAAAAAAAAAACTTCCTCGAAAAACATCACCAATGCTTTGCAATGTTTACAAGACACGTTTTCGCGACGGTTAAAGGGATACTGACCCAAAATCGGAAAATTTTACGAGAACTCAGTAAATGAAATCTCAGTGTGCGATTACATCGAATAGATGTCGTCTCTGAGCAATTTTTTCAGCGGACAGTTGTATTTTTGGTGTCTCATCTTTCTACGTCGCATCCTGCTACGGTGCCTTAAACAATTCGAGCAGATCGGCCGTGATGTGAGCACCGAGCAGTTATTCGCGCCTACTCTGTCGCTAGAAGAGTCGTCAGTATTCAACTTCAGTTTTTCAACTTCACCAAGCAGATGTTCCATGCCCGCAGCACTTCTTACACTGTACGACAGCCGTTTGCGTTTCGTGCTGTAGCCGTTCACTACGCAGTTAAACTGCTCGTCAACTACAATTATTTTTTGCACAAGTAAGTCTCCGTTCCCGAAGCAAAGTGTGGGATTGGGCTAGTTGGTATTCCATTATTAAACTGCTCATAGCAAAACATTTGACACGGTACACATAGAAAAGACGAGGACCAGCGCTGGTCCTCGTCTTTTCTATGTGTACCGTGTCAAATTTTTGCGCTGAGCAGCCCGTTCCCGAGCCGGCGAGTGTAAAATGTTCCGCACATCTTGTTCAATACCTCGTCGTAAAATCTCTCGAAAATCCACTGCTTTGAAGGCATAGCGACAGCTGACAACTGATCGAATGTCAGTGTGATGCAACTCTCAGTCTCGGTAGCGTATATAAGTAATCGCATGCCTTTCGTTTTGCTGTTCTATTTCTGGTGGCTCCTCCAAATTGGGCACTGGGCTTTCGCGGGACGCCGTGCGTTTTGGGGGGGGGGGGGGGATTTGCGCCTAAACCCCGAACATTTTGGCTTTGAAATGTGGGGTGGAAGAACTGGGAACAAGCGCGGCACGGCACCTGGCGCGAATTCCCACTTTCCACACGGGATAAAAACTCCTTGTCCCGCAACGTCACGGCGATAGTGCTTTACAATGTCGTCACTCTCAAAATGAACGTCACAGATCTTGCATTTCGCAGTAAGCTTTCTATCTTTGCGATGCAAAGCTTGAATGGCGTAGGGTCTTTTGGAGGTCCGAAGAAGTGTCGTGAAGCGGAGTCGTCGTTGCGGTAGCCGCTCTTGCAGCCCGGCGCAAAGCAAGTCGGCATACCGCACTGTGAATCTGTTCGCCCTCTACACGCTTCGTACATCAGGCACGTGTCTTCGTACAAGATGCTAAGCCTGGACAAGAACAGTCGCAAAAATGACGAGCTAACAAAGTGCAGACGACGCTGTAACCCACGTGCGCTCGTACATCGCGATCGGCGGCGCCGATCACAACAAGCGCCAGCCGCGGGGCGGGAGCTAGACGTGACTGCAGCGCCACTAGTTCTCACGACCGCCACGCGGACCGCCTCTCCGGCGGAGCTTTTAAACTGAGTTTGTTCTAGTAACGTTGGCTTGTACAGTGTGCCTTCTTTTCTTTCTTTTTGTGCGCGGTTCTGGTCACTCCACATGCCGTCTTATTGTTCTTACTCACAGATAAGAAGAACTGCACTTGGTGTCTGCTCAGTAGCCGCTGCTTTTGCTCTCATTACATGAGCATCCGCTCAATGGGTCCCGTAAGTATTTCTGTGGAAGCAAGAATCTATTATTATTCTTATCCGTTGTTCTTGAACCGAAAGGTTCATTACCTATTACAAGGTGGCCAACTTAACAACGTTCGCACAGCTATCTTATCGCATTGCATTCTGTGAGGCAGCAGATCACAAGCACGTCCAGACCGACAGAATACGGTCAGCTACATTGGCTTAAAAGCAGTACGTTTATACGTATTCGTATTCGCAATGCCCACGAACTATAGGTGGCGCGCCGTGCTTTTCAAGATGGCGCCAGGAGGAGGGTCAAACCGTTTGTTAGCATAGGAACATATAGTACGTGCGGACGTACGGCCCGTGCCGCTTTCACCGGATGAAGTCATGAGCTGTGCTGAATTGGATATGAGACTAAACTACTTTCCCAAACCATGGAAAGTGCTAAGTACTCGCCACCCAATTATTTGCTGTGGTGTGAAATGTTATATTTCAGCTCCGTTACCGTGCATAACGATGCTTTGCGAAATCGTGTGCGTGCTACATAAAGCTGCATGAACTAAAATTGACGTATGAGCAGAACGGCACTCCGAGGTAGTACGTACCGAGCCAACGTTTATAGATACGTTGTACCGAGCCTGCCTTACGGATTTGCCGCCGTAGTAGGCCGCCAGCGAGTAGCGCCATCGCTGCTGCACGGGACCGCACGTTTAACGTGGTGATGGTTTGCAAACATAATACGCCGTCGTCATTACTTGTGCAGTCGGGAACGCGGAGTTACGTCTTCAACGGAACACAAGCATTTAACTTCCCATTCAGTAGCGCTTGTGCCACAGCCGTGCTGAAACTCTAGCCGTGTGCAATTCACTTCACTCGCATGTTGCAGGCTCGATCAGCACGATCGAAACACGAATATCGAAAAGAATGCACACGTATCCTTTTCGCAACGTCGAAGAAGTTAGCCGAGAGGCGTGGATTGTGGCTGTGACTGCACGTTCCAACGCTCTAGCCATTTCGCTTCGCTGGTCGAGCTCGAGCGTGTTGGCGGCATGCGGCATGCGGCGCTCCATAATATCCACAATAATTGATACATGCAATGCACAAGAGGAACTATGCTTTTATTTTGATCTCGCTTAAGGATATTATACATTGAATACAATCAAAGTGGCTTACGAGCGTGAAAGAACAATAACGCACGAGGGGACGTGAAGTGCAACTCGCTCCTCGTGAGTTAGCAGCTGATCGTTCACCTTCGCTGTCACTCTCGGTGCCTTCACAGTCTTCTACGTCCAGTGAAAAATCCTCGTCGTCAGGATGGTTTCTTTCAATATCACTGCTGAAAGCAATCTGAAGAATTTCCTCCGCCGAACAACTTCGACCACTCCGCGTCACCACGTTTACAATTACAGAGACGTCTGGGCCTGGGCGCGGAGAACATTTCGCTCTCAGATCGGTCAACGAGCAAATCGCTTGCAGTGTGCTGCCACGTATCAACAAACGTACGAAAACAAGCGGCGCAGCGCTGGCTATGAAACCAACACACCAACACACTGGCGAAGGACGGCGTGGCGAAGCGTTCGCTCCTCGAAAGGCGTGGAGCAGACGCGTCCTCGAAAGACGCGAAAGGCGTGGAGCAGAGTCGCTCGCACGATTAGTAACAGCGCTTTGCTGACAAAGGATAGAGGCATATTTTAATGTATCGACAACTTGAGATCGCTCAGTTTTACAAGAGCACATCGCGAGCCGGCGTGACCTTCCGCGTACAGTGTTATGGGATTCATGCACTGCAAGAAACACTGACCAATGCTATATACAAGTAAAACAGGCTGAGCTTCAACTGAATATGTCAGACGATAACATTTAACTAACCTACGTGGCTACAGAAAGCCTCGCGAAGCTGATAGTATGCGTACGCTGTGGGCTAGCATTGAAAGCGCGAGTCGCCACGTATTTTCACGAAAACTTCGCGCCTCGCAAGAACGAATCAGATTTCTCGTGTGACGGAGGGCCCGGTTTGTTCACTGATGCAGGGAACATGCCAAGTCGTTGTGTTCCTTCCTTGCCAACGCGTTAACACTGGGTTTAGCACAGCCGAACAAGGGAGCGACTGCGTAGTGCTCCCATTTTGTCGTATACTAACCCTCCTCGAGAGGACGCTCCTGAATTCCGCTTGGCGGCGCGACAGTCTACGGGCATTGCGAATACAATCATTGCTACACAGGTAATCTGAAGACTCCTTGAGCACCTGATAGTGATAGTGCTGGAGATTTCCGGCTGGGATGCCTTCTGTACACTAGAAGTACGCGTCTTCTAACACCTTCAATGTTTGCATTTTGCACGCCACATTTTTTTGTCACTGTTCAGATGCCTTCAGTATCCCGCTAGATAACGGTATAGAACATCTCCTGCTTACCGATGCTTACCTACAGCGCAGAAATCTCGAGCCTTGCAAAAAGGGCTTAACTTAAATTGAGGACAACACAGCGAGTGACGGAAAGAAAAATGGCAGATGTAACTTTAGGGACAAGAAGAGAGCAGAGTGGGTCAAATGGGAATGGCATGTAGCGAGAAGGAAACCGCTGGTTATTAAGGGTAACGGAATGCCTTCCAAGAGAAGGCAAGCGCGCGAGGGGGAGGCAGACGGTCAGGTGGGCAGATGAGTTAAGTTTGTTGGGATAACGCGGCCGCACCAAGCACAGGACCGATTTAATTCGAGAAACGCGAGAAGCCTTTGTACTGCAGTGGGCGTAGTCTGGCTGATGACGAGATGACTTCGCTATTTGGTTTGTCTAAGGGTAGCTGTAATTGCACCGCGTGTTTCGTTTACAAATAAATCGGCGCCTCCGCTTTAGCCGCTTTCTCTATCACCAGGCCAAGTTTCTCAAGTACCTCGAAAGCGGCGAATTCGCCGACGTCGAGTTCCTGGTGTTTCCGGAGCAGTTTCCCGTGACGCGCACCTTCAAGGCGCACAAGCAGTTCCTGGCCATGGTGAACGAGGTCTTTGGCACAATGTTCTTCGGGAGCCTTCCGGAAAAGGACCAAGTGATCATCACCGACATCCATCCGGACGGGTTCGCCTGCATGCTCAGGTAGGTTGCCTTTGTTCGTCCCTGCATAGCCGTCCTTCGTCGATTATCATGCTTTAGACCATATTGATGAACTTCCTCTGTACGGAACTTACGCTTTACAAGGCGTTGTCCCATGTGGGCTTATACGTCCTAAGAAGCGCGAAGCAACGATCGCACAAGGAAGGGATACGAAAACGTAACGGGCTCGGACATCAAGTGAACGTTTGCTGGCACAAAACGACGGCAGTGCACATACATGCGCAGTACCTACGCGGCGCTGCTAACACAGATAGCTGCAATATCACTTGAGATAAGCTTTTACATACGTAGCAATTCAGGGGCTCAGCTTGTCATCCGCCGTCTCACGTCGCGTGGTCATGCAATGTTCAGTACATGCCTAAAACGAGGATAACAGTGCACAAAACCAGTGCAAAATGAACTAACAATGTCTAAAATAATATAAACTGCACATATAAACAAGACTTAGTCGCAATAATTTACCGAAAATCGCGAAGATCACTTCGGAACCATGCGTGTTATACTGTCGCCGCGCAATAGAGGGCGCATGCCACCGCCTCGGAAATCGCATGCTTGTGAGGCGGTGGCGCCAAGGGAATCGCTGGGTTGACCGTGCT